>NC_133661.1:239823104-240127618 GCF_037893015.1 Macrotis lagotis | reverse complement strand
GTGGAATGACTATAAAGGAAGGATTTCAGAGAAATTCCTTGAATAAAACAGATTGTGAACTCTGTCCAAACTTAACAGGACTGCCTCTCCCTGAGACATACAAAAGGCTTCAGTATTATGAAATCTTTGGAAGACACAGCACTGGGAGTTCCAGGGAGATGTCAGAATATATATAGGGAAACCAGATACAAGATGGATCAGATAGAATTCCAGGGAAATTAAAAGTTTTGCCCCCCTTATCACACACAGGAATATATGATAAAGATGGTGAGAAAATAGTTAGTATAGGTAACCAATATGTGAACTCTAACAGCCTTAGTTTATTGGCAAAGAATAAAAAGTCATAGAAACCGTAGCATCTACCAACAAGGGCTGAAAGGAAAATTAGTTATTGAAGGAGTCAATGAACAGGTGGACAAACATAGCTACCCTCACTATAGGCTGTCAAAGGAGCATATCGAAAACATTACATATGCAGTACAAAAACATAGACGCATTCCATTAAACAAATTATATCAAAGATTATTCTAAGGAAAGTTCTGTTTAATCAATAACTTTACTATGCAGCAACAAACTAGGCAACAGGCAGGTTGAGGTCATCATGGTCTGAGCAGGGACAAGAAAATTAATCACATGATTGATAATCACACTTGTAACCACTACATGATCAAACTTGTAACCATATGAACTATGTGATTAATGATGAAAATTTCATACTTTTGTAACCAAGGAAATGATTTTAGTTTGCTTGTTTCATATGATTCTGAGACTATAAAAATAAATCTAAGCAGCTGACAGTCAATCAACTTGCTCCTGCCTTTACCCACTTGTTGACTCAACTCATTTCGCCGACTCTATCCCTCCTGTCAAGTTCCAAGGACCCCGCGGAGGCTGGACCCCCGCAATTTCCATTCACTTTTGCAAACTGTGTCACTTTTAACTTGAATTCAGCACTGTATGAAGTTCTATTCGGAGCCATTTCTGGGCAGAACGTGGCAAAATATAACCTAACAACAAGTGTGAAAAAAAGCGGGAAATGCAAGTAAAAAAAATCTACAAGCATTATAAAAGATGCTCCCAATTTTTAGACCTCAATTTTTTTTTGGGTACATCTTATAACTAGAAAATTACAGTAAGTTAAATTCATACAGAGGATTAGGATAAATTTAAAGCGGGAGAGATTGCCCCTGGTTTCAATTTTGATTAGAGTAAGACTTAGAGAATTAGAGAATAAGCAATTATATAGTATATAAGCAATTATATTAGAGAATAAGTAATTATACAGTGCTTACAATGGACCAGACACTGTGCTAACTAAACACTTTATAAATAATATTTTATCTGATCTTCACAACAACCCTGGGAGATAAGTATTATTATTATTATTATTATTATTATTAATTTACAGTTGAGGAAACTGAGGCAAATTGAGAATAAGTCACAGCTAAAAAGTGTTTGAGGCCAGATTTGAACTTAGATGTTCCTGATTTTAGGCTCAACTAGAGCCTAGACCCCTCAAGTAGACCCCTAGTGAGAAAACACTCTGGGGTGCCTTCAAATTGTACCTTTAAGGAAGAAAAGAATTCTAGCAACAACTAGTCACATTTTAATGGTATCTAACAATCCGCAAATAGTTTTCCCCACAGCAAATCTTTTAGGTAGATAGAGTAAGATTAATAGTATAAGTCTCACCTTCTGCAGATGAGGAAACAGAATCATAAAGGTGTGAAGTGACTTTATTAAGGTCACATAACTCATAAATGGTAGATTGGGTCACTAACGAAGTTTTCTTACTCCAATTGCTGTGTTGTTTTCATTACCACACATTGCATGAGTGTGAGGGGTTGGGATCATATTTCAGGTTTGGGGGACTAAAATATAGAAGCAAGACTAGAAAGGGACTTTTTTTACTTATTTCACTTTTACATTTTGTATTTTTGGTGTCTAGAAGATAGAAATCTCTTGATAAATAGTTCTTTTTTTGATGGATTGATTTATTCAATAGACATTGCCATATTACTAGTTATTGAGAAGTTAAGTGGGTAGAATTATGTTCTATAAGTTGAGTGAGATCAGAGAGTTGAAATAGAAAGACTAGTTAGAAAGATAATCTGATAGATTAATTGATGGTTAATGAGGATCTGGATTAGAATGCCAGCAGTTGCAATAGGAAAAAAGGGGTCTGATTTGAGAGAGATGTTGTGGAGGAAAAATGGAAAAGACTTGAAAACTGATTAGATATAGAAAATGAGGAATAGTAAAAAGCAAAAGATGACTCCATGATTTTAAGTCTGAGTGACTAGCTCAAATGATGATTTCCTTACCTCAAAAAGCTTATATTCTACTGGTAAAATTTCCTTAATTAACAAATGCTCCATTTGGGGAAAAACAGCCGAAATATGTAATATTGAATTACTCAGTTAGGAACACCAATAATTATTAGTACTTTGGGAATGTGTACTCACTAAACTTGGCTTACGAATAGACTGCTTATATTTATTCTCTCCAAAATTGAACATTATTCAGATTACTGGCTAAAGTTGCTGTTTCTGTGGCTCATATGAAGATCTGTGAATGGACAGTTCATCATGATGTCTGAACTCTCCCCGCATTTTAGAGACAAAAAGAATGTAGTCAAAGAATTTTTGAACAGATAAAGGAATATAGAGTAGACTTAGTATCATTATAAACAGACCAAGATTAATTACTGAACATTAGAAATAAAAGGGGCAGCTGGGTGGTGCAGTGGATAGAGCACTACTCCTGGAGTCAGGCCTGAGATCAAATCCAACCTCAGACAATTACTACCTGTGTGACCCAGGGCAACTCATGTATCTTCTATTGTCTCAGTTCATTTGTAAAACGATCTGGAGAAGGAAATGGCAAACCACTCCACTCTCTTTGTCAAGAAAACCCTAATAAGGGTCACAGAAAGTAGGGCATGACTGAAATGACTGAGCAATGATAGGGATGAAAGAACCAGAGGCCCTGTATGAAGCAATAGTAATGAGTAGAAACTCAGTTTACAAGACATCAGGTTTACATATGCTTTGCTGGATGAGGAAAATTTTCCCCAAAATTTGTCTTTCAGGAAGAACAAAAATTTGCAGCATGAATATCATGTTTGAACTTGAATATCTTATGAAGGGATGACATTAAACTAGAGCATTTTTTCTTTTTTTACTTTTACCTTCTCACTATTCACAATCATCCTCTTTCCTCATGTCCTTATTACTTCTTACCTAGACAGTTGCATAATCTCCTAATCAGTCTACCTGTTTCAAATATCTCTTCTCTCCAATTCACTCAGAAGCAAATGTGAAGAAAAAAATCAGTGAGTCAAAACATGAAAGCAATTCTAAAAATGAAAAATAAATGAAGACATTATATTAATCTTCCTTTTTGTGAAAGTAGCATAAGAGAGAATCCTCTTGATGTTGAAATCCCCAATGTTCTGATGGAAGGAGATTCTCCTTCCAAGCAACAACCCTTCCTCCTCCTCCCTCTTGCCTCCCTCATGCCAGCCATGACTCTTCTCAAAGATAAAGTGCAAGTTAATTTGCTTTATTTTCAGTTTATATTGTATACTAATCATTACTATTGTATTTCAGCTGCATTAGGGACAAAAAAGCTTACTTAAAATTATTAATTATTTTTATATGATTTTTTGGGGGGATGTGGTACCAATCATCCAACTTAACATTAATTTTTGGAGGAAATTCACTCTGCAATATGAACAAATCACATGACCAACAGAATCTTGGAACAAATTAAATTAGTAAACTGAGGTTCTACTATAGAGGTTTGAGATAAACAGGATTATTTCCATTTGTTGTGCTCAGTCTGTGAGGACTTTGGTTTTTATCTCATCTAGCCATGAGCAGCCAGCCTCAACCTTTAGCTTTTTTCTGTAGTTTTGTCAACTGGGTAGTTTTGTGGTCCTAGTAGACAAGTCTTCATCATTCTCCATGATAATTTCCAAACCTTTGCAGTACTGACAAAAATTGAGCTTAGTAAGAGTTTGACTTTAGATTGTTTATGGTATATTAAAAAAAGAAATAAATATTGTGGTCTATATTTAAGGGACAAGTCAGTGAGAAACAATTTTATTTAATTTAAAGTTATTCTAAATTCAAGTAATTTCTAGCTTAATCCAACCATTCCCTTGGACATCTCCTTCATTCAAGACAATTTGAGATAATATTTGTAGGAATTTTGGACAAGAAAAAGATCACATGTTAAAATAGTTTTGGGCTAACATTCCATCACTTTCTTCAAGGATTGCATGACTATCTTTCCAGTGATCAATAATTTAATATTTTATCACTGGAAAAGGGAGAGTAATACAATATTATCAATCATTTTAGGTAATGAGGAAAGAAGAGACTTTGCTTAGATGAATCATTAGCTCAATTACTTCAGAGAATGGGGAAGTATAATATTAATAAGATGGAAGGGAATAAGCATTTATATGGAACCTACTAGGTGTCTGATACTATACTAACTTCTTTTTGTTTTTGTTTTTGCAACGTGATGGGGTTAAGTAACACTTTTTCTTTTTGCAAGGCAATGGAGTTAAAGTGATTTGCTCCAGGTCATACAGTTAAATAAAAATTAAGTGTCTGAGATTGGATTTGAACTCAGGTCCTCCTAACCTCAGGTTCAGTGCTCTATCCACTATAACAACTACCTGCTTGTACTAACTTCTTTATAATATTATCCCATTTGATCTTACAATAATCCTGAGAGGTATTTGATATTTTCATCCTCATTTTGCAGTTGAGAAAACTGAAGCAAATAGATATCTAGTGATTTACTCAGGGTCACAACAGCCAGTAAGTGTCAAAGACCAGATTTGAACATGTGTCTTCCTGATTCTATTCCAAAAAGCTATCCATTGCCCTTCCTACACAGTTTGGTTTATCACTCAATCCTTTTCCCTAGGAAGAACTTTTGTCTACCAATTACCCACATTTCTAAGGAGACAATAGGTTTTTATTTCTCAATATTTCTAGTTGAATTAAAAATGTAGTTTTTAAATAGGCTTCCTCACTAAATATTCTTTAACCTTGATTTGAATGTATCAGTCCTCTATTCATGGCACTCATCTTGTCACTTTCATAGTATTTCTTGAATCCATGGAGGAGCTATCTACAATAATAATGTTGACAAAAAAAATCATATTTATTGAGTATCTTATAGTACGAATGCACAGCATTTACTTTCTTGGAGATGTATGAGGTGTGATCCTTTGATTTCATAAGTATGGAGAACTGCATATGGAAAATCTAGTCATGCTGAATAACATCTCATCTAACTTTTAGTCTTAAAGAGTTGCTTGGGACTACTGAGAAGTTAAGGGATTTGTCTATTATCCCATAGCTAGAATTTATCATGTAGAACACCAGACCAGGAGTCAGCAAGGTCAGAGTTCAAATTCAGCCTTAGATACTTTTCTTTTTTTGCAAGGCAGTGGGGTTAAGTGACCTGCCCAAGATCACAGAATTAGGTAATTGTTAAGTGTCTGAGGTCGGATTCAGGTCCGCTGACTCCAGGACCTGGTTCTATCCATTGCCACCTAGTTGCCCCCCTCAGATACTTTTCAATGTATAAACCCAGTTAGGTCACTCAACCTCTGTCTTCCCTAATTTCCTCAACTACAAAATGGGGAAAATAATTATATCTCCCTCTCAGGGTTGTTGCAAGGCTCAAATGAGATAATAATTATGAATCACTTGACCTATGGTAAATATTAGATAAATATTAGATAATATTATTAGTGATGATGATGTTAGGGGCAAGACTTGAACCTAGGTCCTTAAAGGCTTCAAGCTTACCAGGCTGCTGCTTCTCTCTCACTCCCCCTCTCCTTATCTCTTCTCTCTCCTTCTTTCTCCTTCTCTCCCCCTTCACTTCTCTTTCTCTTCAAATTTACTAGGCTGTTGCTTCTCTCTTCCTCCTTTATCCTCCCTTCCCCTCCCCTCACCCTCTCCTTCCTTCTCTTCCTTTCTCCCTCCCTTCCTCTTTCCCTCTTTCTCTGTCTCTCCCTACCCCCTGTCAAATATATATAATGTCATATACATGATAGCAACATTTGATAACTCAGATGAAAAAACTTAGAAATGGAAGAGACTTGAGAATTTATTTAGTGCAACATTCCCTTCCCTCTTCATTTTACATTAAGGAAACTGAGGCCCAAAGAATTTGAATGACTTATCAATTCACCAATTACATATTGTACCACTTTCACCACTATTATTGGATTTATCAAATCTTTCCAGCTCTTTTCCTATAATAGCACTCAGTTCTGCCTTTTTTATTCCATTTCCAACATTGTACTTGATGATCTTATTACCTCCTGCCTGAACTACTAAACAGCTCTCTAGCTGGGCTTTCTGCCTCTCTATCTTTTTTTTTCCTTTCCACCCCAATCTATGCTACATATAGCTGCTAAAGTGATCTATCTCCAACACTATTTCACCAAAATTCTCAACATCACTCCTTACTCCCTATTATAACAAATCTACACTCCCTTTCCTGGCTTTTAAGGTTTTCCTATTTCTCAGTTCTCCCACATCACTAATCTTAAAATTCTCATCACTCCCTAACACAGAATTTCAGATTCATCTGAATAAATCTGTTTCCTGCCTTCAACACATGACTTGCTCATTCTTATTGCCATTCTTCCATCTACTCACCCTTCCTTCCAATTCATGTTCCTTTCCTCCCTAAAAATCTTGCCTCTTTCCAGAAGCCTCCTTAAGACCTCAAACTTTTTTTTAAAACCATAATTATTTTTTAAATTGGATTTTGCCTCTCCACTCACAACTTATTTTGTAATATTTCAATTTGTATTTGTTTTTAGGTTACTTCTTAAGTGTTCTTAAATGATCTGTCCATTTTTTTTTAAATTTACATTCAAGTGAGTAGTGAGTCCTCAAGTTCAGGGACTATAGCTTCTTGTTGCTTAGATACAGCTGCAACAAACATCATTACAATACAGATTACTTTTTCACAAAATGATTTTCCAAGGTACAGCAAATGGCCCACTTATTTCATGCAACTTTGAATATTACAAAATTCCAGAACAACCACTTATTGGGTATATTATAAAGGTGACTCATACATCAGACTGGAGGTTGGATTAGTTGGCTTCAAAGGTCCTAGCTAACTCCAAGATTATATGACTCTATAAATGTAGTCAATGGCTGGACATTTACTGTAATGGGGTTTTTCTTCTGTGGACATAACCTGTGATTTCATTACCTGGCAGTCAAACTGCCATTCTTCCCAGTCAGGAAACTCAGTCTCGTGATGCAGATCAGCAACTGCTCTGTAATTTATGGTCTTATGGAGGGTACTGAGGGAGTAAGTAAATCACTGAAATAAATGACAGGTTCATCCAACCAGAATGCATAGGGTGTGATCTGAACCCAGGATCCCATCTTCCTAACTCCCAGTCCACTATCGAACACTGTTTTTTCATGAAGATTTTATTTATTGAGCAACATAGGATTTTGTTGTGTTCAGTTGTTTCAGTTGTATTCAATTCTTTATGATTCCTTTTGAGATTTTGAGATAATGGAGTGTTTTTAGATTTTCTTCTCCAGTTCACTTTTACAGACGAGTAAACTGAGGCATACAGGTTTAAATGACACCCTCAGCTAATAAGTGTTCGAGGTTCGGTTTGAACTCAGAACGATGAGTCTTCCTATCTTCAGGACCAGCACTCTATCTAATATGCAACATAGGTGCCCCATATGTGTTTTTTTTAATCATAGCTTAACTGAGTACCAATGAAACAGGCAACTTTGTGATGAAAACTTTTTAAGATTTGCTTCTGTATTAGCCTAACAATCAAAGAAACCAGATTCCTTTTAATTTTGTAAAAAGGGTTTGAATCTGGATCTTTTAAATGCATGCAATCAATAAATGAACACAAACTTTATTTCATGAGATAAAATAGAAATTAGAAGTAAAATTTTAGAGTTAACCAATATTTTGTTTTATACAAGAATAGAGGTTCATACCTCTCTCTTATCAAACTTTATCGAACAGCACAGTGAACAGTTGTTAGTTAATTTTGTATCAGAGACAAAAATGAAAGATTATCTATCACTTCTCATCCTATGGTATGACCTGCTTGATATATAATATATATATGTATATATATATTATATATCAAAGAACAGTTGTCTTGTCAGAGAATTAGAGACATACTCTCTGGAGTCTATCTTGGGGGGCAGAATCTTACTGTTAAAGGCATACAGAAATCCCACAAGAAATGTTCCCCAATTGCCATTTTCTTATAGTTGCCTCTGAAATTTTCCAAACTTTTGCTTCCCCCCCTCAAAAAATGATTTGATCTGCATTAAATGTAAAATTATGAGGTAGTCTAAAAGTAAAATAATTTAATATTAAAGTAGTGACATAAAGGCAGCTACAGAGTCTAGTAAAGTGGAAAAAGCTTGGAATCTGGAACCTGAAGAGGACTTAAAGGAAGTCAGAGATGCCAGGAGGCAGAGATGAGGAAAGAAAGAGAGAGAACATTCCAGACATGGGGATAGTTGGTGAAGATGTTCAAAACCAGGTGATAGAAAGCTTTGGGAGAGGAACAGTGAAGAGACCAATGTTATTGAACTATAGTGTACACAGAGGGGCAGTAAAGTACAGAAAGTCTGGAAAGCTAGGAGGGAATCTGGCTTTGAAGGGCCAATGAGAAGATTTTATATTCAGAGGTAATAGGGAGCCATTGGAGTTTATTGAGAAAGGGTATGACAATGTTAGACCCCAAATTCTACTACTTGAGACTTCTATAAACCTTATTGATAATGACAATCCCAATAATTTATTTATATTTTAAGATTTACAAAGAATTTTACAATTTACAAAGAATTACAAAGAATTTTATGTATTATTTTATTCTCCATGGGAAGTAGGTATTATTATCATTCCCTTTTACAGATAAATTGAAGCAGATAGTACTTGAAGCAAATTTAGATTCAACTTCAAGTCTAAAATGAAAGAGATGGGTTAAATGAATTGGAAAGCTCCTTTCCAGTTCTAGATTTATGATGTTATTATCTGGTGCTATAAATTATGACCTGCAGAATTAAAATGTAGGTGGATTTTAGGTATCTAGTTCATATGATCTCATGCCACATTGTCCATGTTCCTTCCCCATGTCTACTGTCCTGATTCCCTTTTATATAAACACACTCTTGTCTCTTAGAAGAAAATGTCATTTATTTGAATCTCAAGAAATCATAGTTCTGAATTAATTTCAGATTGAATTTTGAGAGAAAGATTTAATTATTATTATTATTCTTTTAAAAATCTATAGCTTCTACCCACCCCAAATGCTTTCTTTAGCTCGTTTATGTTTTCTAAGCCTAAAAAATAATCAAAGAAACCTTAGGTGAGAATTAAACAATGGACTGGATAAGAAATTCAATACTCTTGCTACCTGTTTATTACTTAAATTTCTTTTCCCTGGGAATTTGAGTTTACAAGAAATGAAGTATACTTGTTCCAGGATAATTTTAGGCCCTCTGATCACGTTGCTGTACAAAATAATAATAGATGAAATGAATTGGGAAGGAGGAGAGCATGAGCATGCTCGGACAAATGAAAAAAGAAATGCTGTGAAACAACAGAATTTTAGCTAACCTGGAGAATTACAGAAAACTACTTTGGGTATGCATTAGTTTGTATAAGATTTGACACTAGGGGGAGCCCAAGTACATATATTTCTCTAGCCTCCTATCTTTCCAATGCGGTTTTTATGGTTTTGGAACATTAGAGCTGGAAAGATCACTTGGTCCAGCCCTAGAAAAGTGAGACTCTAAGAGGAAAATAAAGGGGTTTACAGGTTGTATAGTGTGTTATGGCTAATGCTAAAGCTGACTCTCAAATGCTAAAATTTGTCAGTTTTTGATTCACATGAAGCTCATTTTCAGTATATAGGGGGTTGTCAGTTCATTAGGCTAACTGGTAATGCCAGTTACTGCCCTTGTGACTTTGGGCAGGTTGTTTTACTTCTTCTGTTTTATTATCCCATGTTACAGCCTTTATGAATTGAGGGGTTTGTAATTATAACATCTAAAAGTTTTTCCAACTTTAGGTATATTACTCAATGAATGTTTTGTAGATATTATATTATATGCAGAGGGTAGAACGATTTCTTTAAGAAATTGTTACCTTTCATAGTTAAGCTTCTCAAAGAAGTGTCTGCCTTTATTTTTATTTCTTTCTTCCAGATCGTGGATGCAATAAGACCTCAATCTGGAATCTAAAAGAAAAAACAAAAGGTTCTGGTATAAATATTTTGATATCTATTGGATATATCTTTTTTAAAAGTAATATTTTTATTCAAATTACATGTAAAAACAATTTTTAACATTAGTATTAAAGTTTTGAGTTTCAAATTCTTTCTTTCCTTCTTTCCCTTCTTCCCTCTCTGAGATAGCAACCAATTTGATTTAGGTTATACATGTGTAATCATATTAGTTATTCTGTGAAAGAAAACCCAGACTGAAAAAAAAATAGAAAAAAAAGTGAGAATAAAATTCTAAGTAGAGAAAAAAATAAGGAAACTTTAGTGATAATCTTCCATTCTATCTTTCTAGTACCTCACCAAAACATGGAAATGATCCTGTATTATTAAATAATATTATTAAATAGACAATAGCATGCTCTGACAGGTTTTACAAAGGCAGGAAAGTTTTCAGTATGGGCCTGAAGGCAGATAAGCTGACATCTGAGGACCAGAAGAGCTAAAAATGGAAACCTTTATTGCTAGATGGTTGATCATTGTTGATGAATTCTTGGGTATGGTAACCCCTACCCTTTTTAATATCCTTGATATTCTCTTTTCAGGCCCTTAATTTTCTCTTTGAACAGGTTCTTGCTCTTTTAGGTCCTCATTGTATCCTTTTCACCCCTCTGCAGATCTTATTTTTACTTATTATGATTACCCTATGACAATTTTCTTCTTTGGATCAGGCCTCTGATTTCCTCAGTGTACTGTGAAAACTCTCTTGACCATTGTATGTCCTCTACTCCATCTGAATATAAGCTCTTAGGGAATTTTCTGGGGGTTCAGAAAGATTAAAAAATTTAGGGTTATATCATCAGTATGTTTCAGGGGTGAGACTTGGACTCAATTAGTTGTTACTCTAAGCTAGCTCTCTACCTACTATGCCAGGCTGTATACTTCATACCTTCCACATAAGAATTTTAATAAATGCAAAGTTGGATTAGATTGGAATTTATTTTTATCCCTATTAAATGATTTATAATCATATAAGTAGTATATGTCAAAGGCAGTAGGATTTTAACCCAGATATTCCTGATTTCTGATTACCCACTAGGCCAGATTCTTACCCTCCCCTTTCACCCCTCATAATTCATATTATGATGCAAATGGTAGATAAGTGGTATAGTATGTTTCCTAACTCTTGGCAGAGCTTTTTGCATTTTAATAGGAGGGACAATCTCTTAATCTAAAAGAGTTATTATATATTGGCAAAATTTTAGATATTATTTCTAGGTGAATGTGGGAGATATGCTGAAGGCAAGGTTTTCCTGGCCCATGCAAATCATACTGCATAGGTAGTTTTATATACTGTGTTTATAAGGTTTATATTATTCTTAAAAGAGGTATTAAAAATCTTAGAAGGGATTTCCAATTTACCTCAAGAAGGTCCGTAAAAATGTCTATTTTCCCTCTATTCAGTTAGCCATTTGCACTTTGAACCTGTTCCAGTTTCCTTCCTTCAGGTTTTTACTGGCTTTGAGTCTTAACATCTTTTGGATCTTGGAAGTGTCTCTGTGTGTGTATGTGTGTGTGTGTGTATTTAAACTATTGAAAAAGAGATATAAGGCTCAATAGCCAATAGGCCAAGAGTACCAATGGAAACTGGTTTAACTTTGGGAACTTGCAAGTCAGAGGCTTAGAACAGGGAAGATCAATGAATACATTGATCAGCTGAACCTTCTAGACTGGTTCCCCAGCAGGAGGTCCCCTTACTTAGTCAATTTTTAGACCAGCAAAGAGTCCTTTAGTGCTTAGCTCAGTCTGAAGCAGCCTCAATTCTGTCTCTGACTTATTTTGAAGACCTTTGCACTTTCATAATAATGGCACACCTACTGTGACTTCTCTCAATTTCAAGTGATGGACTACATTCCCAGAAACCATATCAAGGAGCAGAATAACAGCTAGCAAATGGGTATTTCTAAAGGCAGTATATTGAACTATGATGCAGTCTCTATTTCTTATATCCAATTCACAAGTTCCTAGAGTTACAGATAAAATGTACACTAAATTAGTTCCCTTTCACTATAGAAAATATAAACAATGTTATTTAAGCAATTTAAGCAATAAATTCCTGTTTGTTCTCCATGTCACATGTTGTAATTGAATATTAACATTTTTAGGGCTCCAAAATGAGTGTAGAGATCATTTGTACCAACTATCCTCATTTTTTGAGAACATTGGATCACTCATAAATAGAGTTTAGACTTCGTTGTGCCTTGGTTCCTAAAAGGAATCATAGAACTTTATGCTCCTTGATTGATTGATGAGGGAACTTAACACTAGAGAGATGAAGAATTTTTTATTCTAAATGAATACTTTAGGACTCTATAGGGTGATCCAAATATCTTAATTCTCTTACCCCTTCATTTTATAGATGAGGAAATTGGAACTCAGGTATTTTAACTGATTTACCCAAGGTCATTCAGGTGATCTAGGTCATTTAGGTGATATAGGTGTATAGAGTGCTGGGCCTGAAGTCAGACACCCTCCCAGTTCAAATCTGACTTTCAGACACTAGTTGTGTGACCATGGGTAAGTCTCTTAACCTTGTTTGCCTCAGTTCCTCATCTATAAAATGAGCTGGAGAAGAAAATGGCAAAAGAATTTTTGTTGCCAAAACTCCAATGGAGTCATGGACATGACTGAACAACAACAACAATAACACTCAGATAGAAAGTAACAGAGTTGGGATTTAAACATAGGTCCTCTGATTTTTATTTTTATTATGTTTTATATTAAAAAAACCTAACAAATCAAGGCAACCAGCTTTACTTGCTTAATAACATTATAATTTATTTCAGAGTCTAGAGAAACATAATAATTTTTCAGTCACTCCCTGAAAGTCCCAATTAAGATCCATTATTCATTTGTCTCTTTTAAGGTCAGAATTAAAGTACTCTCTATTGTTCTGGTACTGCTTTTCTGACTTGCTTTGAAAAATTTCACATAAATCTTTCTAGATTGTTGTATACCTCATATCTGTCAACCTTAAATGCATTTCAGGAGTAGGATGGAGCCAGCTCAAATTGACTCCCAAGAGCCAATTGTTAAATTGTCATTGTGAACATTTATACCTTGGGAATTGGCAAACAATATGAATCAAGATTTGATGTATTAATTTGTTCAATGTCTAAATTTAAAAAGAGTAATTGACGTAAATGTTAATAATGTAGATTTAACTTAAATGTGTGTCATGTACACATTGCCCCACTCCCTCCCAGGAGAGCTGGTAGTTAAACATTCACCAGCTCACCTCTGATTATAATATCCATTACAATATCACATCAAAATGTATTTAGCCACACCTCTTGTTGAATATCTAAGTAGTTGCAAGTTTTTTTAAAAAATGACTTTGATTAAATTAAAAATATTTGCTTTGATAATACTTCCTACTATTAAAAAGTAAAATGTTCAAGACATATTCTTAGCTATGGGAATATTGCATCAAAGATTATAATTTCTTGTGTTAACTTTTTCCATGCAATTATTCTCTCTCCTCTGTCTGTGATTTCATTAGCTCTCATGGGTTCAATAATCATTTCTATACAGATGACTCTCAGATCTACATATCTATTCCTTGTTTCTTTCCTGAACCTCAGTTCCACATTAGCAGCTATCAATATTAATCATTTTTAACTGCATATCACTCAAATTTATCACATTCCAAAAACAGAACTCATTATTCCACTACCCACCCTTCCTAACCCACTTTCTGAACTTACTTGTTTTTACTGGACATACCAGCATCCTTCTAGTCACTCAACTCTACAATTTGAGTCATTCTTGACTCTTGCCTCTCTTTCCCTCTTCATCAATATCCATTTAATAAGTCTGGTTTAGTTCTTCATCATCTCTCATTGAAATATTGCAATAGATTATAATTGGTCTCTCTGCTCCCCCCTCTTCAGTTCATCTTTCAAACACTTACCAGTGGGATATTTCTAAAGTTTAGGTCTGACTATAACTCTCCTCTATTTAAGAAAGTTCAGTGGCTCCCCATTATCTCTAGAATAAAATACAAATTCCTCTGTTAATATTTCTACCTTCCCATTCTTTTACATTTTATGAATCTGCCAAATTGACCTTCTTGTTGTTCCTTTAAAAAAAATTATTCTACCTTCCAACTTCCATGCCTCTGGCATAGGCTGACCCTGTGCCTGGAGTGTCTCCCCCTACCTCCACTTCTTACAATTCCATGGTTTTCTTCAAAGCTCAGATCAGATACAACCTCCTACATCACACTTTTCATGATTTCTTCACTTTCTAGATTTTCCCCTGCAAAATTGTGTTGTATTTACCCATTTGGGATGTTCTTGGCAAAGATCCTGAAGGGGTTTTCTTTTTCCTTCTTCCATACATTTACATTTTGTTTTCTCCAGTAGAATGTAATGTTCTTGCTGGATAGATTGTTTTATTTTTGACTTTGTAACCTCCGTGACTAGTTTAATGACTAGTCCACAGCAGGCATTTAAATGTTCCTTTATTGATTGATGAAGGAATTGAACCCCAAAGAGTTGAAGTATTTTTCTTTCTGTATGAACACTACAGGACAGGATGGAGCGACCCAAATATCTTACAACTGGGAAAAGATATTAGCACAGGTTTTTTTTTCTTTTTCTCTAATGCTGGATTTAGGGTAACAATTGCTGAGTACAGGGAGGTAACAATACTCTTTAGACTAAACATTACATGGTAATAAAGTTTTTAGGGATATTATGTTCCAACCTTGAGTTTTGTCTTGTTTTCAGAAATGAAATCCATGCCAATTAAAAAAATTGTCAACATTCTGTTTTATAAATACTGACAAATCTCCCAGGGTGGGAGTGATGAATAAACACACATTGATAGATACACATACACACACACACACACACAAAGACTCAGATGTGCACACACCAAAGCATAAGTCATTTTTAATACTTTAAAACTTATACCTAAATATTAAATAGCTCACATTTATGTAGCATTTTAGAATTTTTTTTAAATTATGGGGTATTATTATCCTAATTTAAAGATAAAGAAACTGAGACAAAGACTAGATAATTTGCTCATGTCTATATATAATAATTAAAACTGATTCATATAGTATTTTTAAATTTTCAAAATATTTTGTAAGCATCCACTCATTTGAGATGATCAGAAACATTATAATATTATCTCTTTTTTTACAGGGAAAAAAATCGAGAGGGAGATTTCTCTTGGTCATATATCTAGTACCTATTGGAGGCAAGATTTTCCAGTTCTAGCAATTTAGCAATTTAGCAATCTATCCTCCAAGCATATTATTGGATGCAAGATTGAAAACATGTTTTCTGGATCCAGGTTCAAACCCTTTTCTACTATAATACACTCTTTCATTTTGAAAATTGAATATATAAATAAATATGTGGGATTAAATTCCATTTTTAGCTTTCTTATGTTTTCTTATTATATTGGAAGGGACCAGGCAAAATAAAGTCAGTTAAGAGTATTATGAAACAAGAACATTATAAGCTTTTCTTGAGTTTGTTAGTATTGCTTATTGCAAACTTACACAATGCATATAAAATTTCTTTACTTAAACTAGGCTAATTAGAGGTTTTATGTATGTAGTCCTTCCATGGACAGGCTCTAGAATTTCAACCACCAGAGGGCAGCAAAGCCACATCATGTTGGAACTGAAGATCTCTTCTGGTCACATAACTCTGTATTATTGTATAAAGCACCATTCCCATGATGTAAGTTTTAGTATAATATTCAGAGGCCTAAATTGATTAGTATAGAATAAAGAAGAAAGAGATTTCTATCCTCTAGCCTTTCCTTCAGCCACAGGATGATAAGTATAAACAGTTAAATCTTGCTTTGCACATTCTGGTGACACTCAAAACTCAATATAATGGAGCCTTTTACTCTGAACGAGACAAGGATTTTGAGTTTGAAAATTATGTTGGAAATTTCATAGAATCAGTCTTTATTTTTAGATTTCCAGTATTCATGGCAGGACTCACTCTTCCCTGCAGCAATTTGCAAATTTTGGATCTTGAACTGACAACTTCAAAATATTGAAAACTTAACTTAGAAAAGAGAGAAACACGATAATTTTAAATGTCATGGCAATGTATACTCATTCCTGATCAGAGGATAGGAGCATAGCCCTATATATATTCCTGTTAGAACCACCTATACCCTAAACCTCATCATGTGAGTGTATTTGTGGCTAAGCAAGTTGTAAGGAATATTTATCTCAATTGATAGCTATGCTTCTTACTTCATTTTGTAGTAATGATAAAGTCAGAACCTTTGAGATGTAAAGACAATGTGGTCAAATGATAAATTTTAGGCCCTTTGTTCTAGGCTAACCTGTGATAGAAAATGACTTTGCTGATTGATGGGACAGTACTATATACTGTTAGAATTAGCCAAAATTTCTTTAAAAACAATGAAAATAAAGACTAAATAAAGTGTTTAATGTCTTCTTGGGGCCTTGATCAAACATGAAAGAAATAAAAATTGAAGAAAATAGTTATTACGTAAATTTGTGATCTTGGACCTATCATTGCACCTCTAGTACTGATATTTTTATAATTCTATGCTTTTTACCTAAATGCAGGATAACAAGAAAATTTAGGAGGAAAGCATGTGCTCTATTATGAAAGAAAGGAAAAACTAAGAAAAGATGCAATAATTAGGTATAGCCACAGGATGTCACACAACTCCATCCAATTGCTGTTCTAAATTCTGTATAGAAAATTGTGTTATGGTCATAGATTTAAAACAGAGATATTTAACTTTTTTTTGTTTAGACCCCCTTAGCATTCTGGTGAAGCCTAGGAACACCTTTTCAGAATAATGTTTTAAAATATGTGAAATACATAGGATCACCCAGGAAACTAGTTATACTGAAACATAGTTATCAAAATGTTTAAAAACTAATAAGGTCATAAACCTCAGGTTAAAAACTTAAAAGGAGTCAGAGTCATAAAAGATTTCAGATTTATAAATGAGGAAACTGAGATCTAGGAAGGTTAGGGTAGTAAATGTCAAAGATAAGTTTGAATTCAAGTCCTTTCCTCTAGATCTTGAGATCTTATTGCATCTTGCTATTGGGTCATTTAACAACTCAAGTTCTCTTTGAGATAATAAAATCCTAGGAAAATCAAGAAAAAATCCTATTCATTATTATATTATTTAAACAAACTACAGTTCAATTTGCTCCTGAAATAATCTATTGAATAATCAATCAAGTAGCATTTATGAAGAGGCAACTAGGTTGTAAAGTGGATAAAGTGCTAAGCCTGGAGTCAGGAAAACCTAAACTGTCTCAGACACTAATTAGTTGTGTGATCCTGAGAAAATCATTTAATTTCTCTTTGCCTCAATTGTCCACAATGTAAAGTATCTACATTATTGTGTTGTCAAGAATATAGACTAATTTGTCAGGTACCACACTAGGCACTGGGAGAACAAAGGCAAAAATTAAACAATTGCTCCTGCAAGAAACGTACATTTTGTCACAGGAGAGAAAATATGGAGTATATACATATGCATACATATAAGTATATATACACTAAATACAATGTTATTTTTTGGGAATGGGCACTAACAGCTAGGGACATTGATAAAGTGTTCATGTAGAAGATGTTACTTGAGTTTTGATAAAAATTAAGGATTTTAAGAGGTAGAAATGAGAAGGAAATACATCAGAGGCATGAGGACAAAGGCATAGAGACACAACTTAGAGAAGATTCTCTAATTTTATACCCAAACACCAAAGTTATAAGGAATTTCTCTGTATTTAGTAGATACATTTAGTGGATACATAGATGAAAGCTAATGAAACAATACAAGATTTATATTAGGGATTAGAGTAGACTTTACTTGATTAGAAAGAGAAATAGATTAATTTAGATACTAAGAGAGGGCACTGGAAAAGAGGGCCAGCATAAGAACAGAATGGGACTAAAGGATAGTATAAACTTTTGGAGATACCAATACCTTCTGTTAATGATACACGGTAGCCTACTCTTTGGTCTTGTTACCATTTAAAACTGTGAAACTATTTTTTTTCATTTGTTTCTTTAGTTGAATTACACGAATTTGCCAATTTCATATCTACCGCTTTTCTGGGCCATGAGAATCTTTGATACAAGAAATTCTTATGACCCAAAGAGTCCTAGTTTTACCGTGGTGAATAAATTAATTCCCCTGATTCATAATCCTCACTACCAGGCAACACCAAGTACATTGATACCAATCCTGGCTACTTGGACCTCAATATTAAAGGAATTGACTCCCAGCACAGGGCCTGATGCATAGTAGGGACCTAAAATTACTTGAGGACTCTCTTGTAAACATCTCTGTAAATACAGGTTTTGCAATTGCTGTTGTTGTTTTTTTTATCCCTAGAGCTTAACAAAGTATCTAGAACCATAGGCACTTAAATGCTTTTTTGTGTTGACTTGCTAATTTTTCTTTTCTTTTTTTTTGGTGAGGTAATAGTTTAATTAAATGTCTTCCCATATCTTGTAAGTATCAATATCTGAGGTCAAATTTGAACTCGGATCCTCTTAACTCCAGGGTCTGTGTTCTAACTACTGTACTATTGAGCTGTTCCCTTGACTTGCTAATTTTTCTGCAGATGACTTTGAGTGCTGTCCCCTGCTATCAGGGTAGCTTTAATGGTTTCTCTGAGAGAGCTTATAAAGTTGTTGTGAGAATCAGATGAGATAACATCTGTAAATTGCTTTGCAAACTTTAAAAGCATTATATCAATGCTAGCTATAATTATTAGGCAATAAGTAGATAGAGCCCTGGGACTGGAGACCTGAGTTCTAATCCATTCCTACCCTTTTGTGTGACCTTGGCCAAATCACTTAATTTCTGCTCCAGTTTCTTCAACTGTAAAATGGTGATAATAATATCACCTATTTCACAAGATTGTTCCGAGGATCAATCGAGATAATAATCCTTAAAGCACTTAGCATTTTATCTAGTCAGTGTTAAAAAAATTACCTGTTACCTTCCTTCCTTTCTTCCTCTCAGAATTCTTACTCACCTACTTATTTTTGGGTTACTGGTGATGGAAGAGTCCCAGCTAGATTCTCCTAATCCCCCTTCTCTGGATAAAACTATGTTTGTGTTATTGGGAAAAATCTTTCCATTGGAGGACAAAAAACCAAGTAAACAACTTTTTGTCTTTTTGATTACCAGAGGACATAGTTTCCCTTATAATATCACAGTGTCCTGCTTACTATCACAACTGTATCTATCAACATCTAGCAAAAAATCATTTCCCCAAGATTGGAGTCTCTCATTTGTTCTTCATTTGTAGCAGATTCTTTTTCATAAATTCCAGCATCAGATAGAGTAACAAGAAATCCTGGCATCCTTTCCTCCACTGATTCCTGAGAGAGTCATCTTCCTCTCAGAAAACATTCCCATTTGTTCAAGAGCAAATAAAGTACCCAAACTACTCCCCACTGAACTCTTTTAAGCATCTGGGTTGCATTATTGAACTCATGTGATCATAGTTTTTAGAACTAGGAGGGACTTTAATGCTTTTTAATGGAAGAGAAAATGGATGTCCAGTGGGATTAAGCAAATTGCCCAGGGTAGTGACAGTGGCACAATTTGAACTCAGCTTTTCTGCCTTCAAAGTCTATGATTTTTCCTGTGTAACACATTGCCTCTTCAATTTCAGTGTTCCTACTAGTCTTCAGCCATCTGGATAACTGACAATAATACATTCTCTCACAAGTTATTCAGTGGGAGAGAGAAAAGGGAGAAATATTCCAGCACCTGCTATAATACAGAACATAGGAGCCAGTTGGAAAAGACTGATGAACTGACATCCAATTTCTTTTTTTTTACTGAATGAATATTCCTCCTATTATGGAATTCTATGTATGAAAAGCCTTGTGTTTTGACCTAATTCATATGCTGTAAGACTTATTAAATCTTCAGCTGCCATCAGAATAGCTCCATACCATTAGAAAGCACTTGTGAGTTATAGTTTTTTGTTTTCTTGATTTGTCAATTAAAGGAGAAAATATTTCAGCATAATTGATGGACCTGCTGCTTTTCAGTTTCCTGGAACTTCCAGTAATTCACCAAAGATCCAAGACATATAATGTGAAGTTCTCATCTAGGGCAGTCAAGAATCTTGAGGGGTATAAATACTATTGTATTTTCTTCCTAAATAGAGACAGGGAATGCTCTCAGGGCTAAGATCCTATCACTTTCTTTCTCCCTCAGTAGTAGTCTGGGTCACATGGAAGGTCTGTAATGAGGATATCTGGGTTAGAATTTTGCTTCAGATAATTTAACTTTATAACCATAAGCAAGCTAATTGTACCTCATATTCCTCATCTGTAAAATAGAGAGAATAATTTTTTTCTACTTATCTCATAGGGCTGCTGTGATTAAAATGCTCACATATGTACATGCAGATGATATATATATATATATGCATGGATGTATCTAAACATATAGAAACAATTATTATTAGACTTTCTCTGGAGGTTTTATGGAAAGCCATAGATAAGAACAGGACAGGATAGCATCATGATTAGAAAGGACAAATGGTTACTAATCCTGGTCTAGTGTAGGGAATTCCCACATTGAATTTGCTATGTGTCAATCAAAATTGAGGATATTTTCCACATAGGAGAATGGATCATACTTAAAACTGTAGAATTTTCAGAACTAGAAGGATTATAGACACCATTTAGCACAATTGTACTAGGTCTGTGACTTCATTGGTATAGGACAATCCCAGTGAGAAAATCTCTTCTATGAACACAGATTGTCATGTAATCTGCAAACTATAGTTTTGATTTATCCCCTCTGGATGTGGATGGTGTTGTACATAGTGGGTCTCCCAGAGCTTCCCTAGATTTCTGACATGCTGAAAGGAGTTGCATCCATCATAGCTGATCAACAGTGTTGATGCTAATATGTACAATGTTATTTTGGTTCTTCTGCTCCTTTTGCTCAGCATCAACTCATGTAATTCTTTCCATGTTTCTCTAGAGTCTGACTATTCATGATTTCTTATAGAATAATAGTATTCTATAATACTTTATATCATAACTTGTTCAGCCGTTCCCCAATTGATGGGCATCCCCTCAATTTCCAATTCTTTGCTATTACAAGAAAAGTTGCTATAAGCATTTTTGAAAATGTGGAACTTTTCCCATATGAGGCAGAAATCTGAGTTCAAATTGTGCCCCTGTCACTGCTCTGGACAATTTACTTTTTTGTTGTTTTTGTTGTTGTTTGTTGGTTTTTAAGGTTTTTACAAGGCAATGGGGTTAAGTGACTTGCCCAAGGTCACACAACTAGGTAATTATTAAGTGTCTGAGGCCTGATTTGAACTTAGGTCCTCCTGACCCCAGTGCCAGTGCTCTATTCACTGCACCACCTAGCTACCCCCTGGAGAATTTACTTAATTGCCACTGGATATCCATTTCCTCTTCCATTAAAAATCATTAAAGTGCCTCCCAATTATAAAACTTTGATTATATGAGCTCAAAAATGCAGCCCAGATGCTTAAAAGTTCACTGGGGAATGGTCTGGATACTTTATATGATCTTGAACAAATGGTAATACTTTCTGAAAGGAAGATGGCTCTCCCAGGGATCTTTTGGTTATAGGAATAGTATTATTATTGTTGGGTCAAAGGGTATAATAAGTTTTATTGCTTTTAGAAGTAGTCCCATATTGTTCTCCAGAATTATTCAATTAGTTCACAACTCCACAAATAGTGCATGCCCCAATCTTCTCACAACCTCTCCAATAGTGATAATTTTCTCTTCTTGTCATCTTGGCCAATCTAATAGGTGTGAGTTGGTAACTCATAGTAGGTTTAATTTGCATTTCTCTAATCAATAATGATTTGAAGCATTTTTTCCACATGATTATATATAGCTTTAATTTCTTCATTTGAAAACTGACTGTTCATATCCTTTGACTATTTATCAATTTGGGGATGATTAGTAACCTTATAAATTTGACTCAATTATTGATATACTTTAGAAATGAGACATTTATCAGAACCTCCAGCTGTGAAAATTGTTTCCTAGCTCCCTGCTTTCCTTCTAATCTTGACTGCATTTTTATTAGTGCAAAACCTTTTAAATTAATATATTAAAACTCATCCATTTCCAACCTATGTGTTTTTTTTTACGTTTTTGCAAGGCAATGGGGTTAAGTGACTTGCCAAAGGTCACATAGCTAGGTGATTTTTTTTTAAGTGTCTGAGACCGTATTTGAACTCAGGTTCTACTAGCTCCAGGGCCAGTGCTCTATTCACTGTACCACCTAGTCCCCTCCAGCCTATATTCTTAAAGGATTTCCTGGGTGACTGAGATGTTTAGTGACTTGCCAAAGGTCACACACCCAATAACAGTTAGAGGCTAAATTTAAATTCAATTCTTCCTGACTCTTCCCTTCATCCTCTTGCTGGTGGTTTAGTGATAAATAAAAGTGCTTTTCTATAAAGAAAAAATATTAATTGGTAAAACATATAAGATATTATCTCTTGCATAGATTAATGACTTGATGCCTAAAAAGGTGGGGAAAGAATTTTGTTTTAATAAAAACTTCTAAATATATATTAAAGAATTTCAAATGCAACTTGATCAGTTTTGAGATGAAATAAAATATGGTCTCTCTCTCTCTCTCTCTCTATATATATATATATATATACATATATACTTATAAAATACTTAAATCATTTCAAAAGATATAGGTGTTATCTCACATATGAACAGTGTAGTGATTTAAAGGAACAGAGAAAGAACTTTTGTTTATTTTTAAAATGATAAATTATAATTACAAAGGAAACATAATTTCAAGGATAAGGAGGAGGACAGTTTCAATATGATAAGGAGGAGGACAATTTGGAGAATTTAGAATATTATAAGACATTACAGTTCCTCAGTTTATTTGCATATAGCTTTTTAAGACTGAAGAAGATAAAAATAAGAAATATAATTATTTGGAATCAGAAAAATGATTAAATAATTGATATTGATTCACAGTGGAAATTTGGTGGGTTATATCATAAGTGAAAGATAAGTCAATGAATATCAAATCATGAGTCCTGTAATTTAAGTCATAGAAATAGGCTGGAGGCTGAGGTGAGTTTGAAATGGTTATGGATGTTTAGAGACAAACATTTAATAGAAGTTTGAAGAGAGGTTTTATTGTATCTGTTTGAAGAAACTAGAAGTAGTTGGGAAGACTTTAGTTATTAGGTCCTAATTGAATGAATAAAGGCTACATATAAGATACCTCAAAAGACAAAAAAACTTCACTTTTATCTATTGTCCTTTAACTTAGAGTTAAAGGACTGCCTTTCAGCAGTGTCCTTTTCTTGCTCATGGCTGCTTTGTGTACATGGAAGTACATTGGCAAAGACAAAAGAACTAAAGTGTAGAGTAGAGGAACTGTATTCCTTACAATCCTAACTTGGTGTTACTTCTTGAGAACCCAGATTTGCCAATGAGAACAGTCTGGAATGAGCATAGTCCAAAGAGTAATTAGGTGTCTATGTGCCCATGTAAGAGGTTTGAGTTGATATAGAGTGAGTGTAGATACCTCATCTAGGTGTTACACTTGCAAGTATTACAGGTGTTAACTCTCACCAATATTTCTATTATTGCAATTTTAGAGGAAAGAAAACTGAAGCTCAGACAGGTTAAATGATTGATTCCTAGTCTAAGTATTACACTTTGTATTACACTTATAAATAGACAGGCTTACCAGGGCATATGGTACCTCTTGTACCCAAAGGAAGAATCAGATTCTCTGGTCTGGTGATTCAGAACTTTTGACTCCACCAAATTCTTATACAGAGTCCCTGAATCCATATGTACATAAAGTATTACTTTTAAAAATCATTGTTTGATTATGACAAGATATACAGTATGATTCATTACTGGATAGGTATTAGATATGTAATTTCCTTGACACAATGAACAACCAGACAAGTAAACACCTTCTACCAATGCAGACTGCCACCCTCTCTGTAACTTACAGTCTTAGAATGGAGCTACTAAGGTTGAATGTCTTTTCCAAAAACAGTCAATACATGTTAGAGGTAGGGCCTGAACCCATATCTTCTTGACTTCTTGTCATTCATTGTATTGATGGTATCAAACACAAATAGAAATAGGGACCATTTAACCATATATCTTTGAGGGTCACATATTGATTAAGAGGACCACTCATGTTTTTATTTATGTATGTTTATACATATGCATATATGTTTATTACTATATCAATATATTATAATTAGATAGGAGTGACATGAGCACTGTGAAGCATGTATTCCTAAGGCTGAATCTTTGACTCTTCTGTCTTAAATCATGCTCCATCTCATATTAATTATAATAAATATTTTCCCCAGGATCATCTTCTTTAGATGGCTTAGTACATAGGTACTATCTTGCATATAAATATATTTCTATTTTCTAATGTATGTAGATGTTATTATTAATAAAATGCAAATAATTCAAATGTGTTTTCTTACTTTTTATATTTGTTTTCTAATTTAGTATATACTAACTACATTAACTTGTGCAGTGGATAGATTGCTGAATCTAGAGTCAGGAGATTCATCGTTGTGAGTTTAAAACTGGACTTAGACAATTATTAGCTTGTGACCTTGGGTAAGTCACCTAATCCTATTTGTCTCAGTTTTCTCATCTGTAATATAAACTGGAGAAGGAAATGGCAAATTACTTCACCACCAAGAAAACCCCAAATAGGATCACAAAGGAACAGACATGACTGAAAAATGACTGAATAATGACTACATGAACACATTGTAGTCTATTGGATTAAGTATTGGACTTGGAGTCAGAAAGTGCTGCCTTACATATTTGTTGGTTGTATAAGCCTGGGTAAGTTACTTAACCTCTCCAAGTCTTGATTACCTCTTCTATGAGATGGAATAATAAGGGCATCTACTTAATAAGGTTGCTGTGAAGCTAAGTAAGTTAACATATAATAAGGCATTTTGTACACCTTAAAACCTTAAAGAAATAGCTGGGAACCACAATACTAGACACAACACACCGCTACATTAGGTGGAAACAGAAGGGATGCAAAGAAGGGTCATACTGTGAAGAGTCTTGACTGCCAAACCAAGAGGTTTCACAGTATTCATAAGAATTTGGATATTGTTGAAAGGAGAGGTGGTGGTAATGTGCAAAGCCATAATTTTGGAACATATATCTTATAGTAATATTTAAGGCATATTGGAGGAGGGAGAGATGAGGCAGGGTAGCCTGTTAGAAAGCTATTGTAATAGTTTAGATCTGAAGTGACAGAATTTAAACTACAGTGATAGAAGTAGGAGTAGAACAGAAAGGACAGCTATATGATATATTATGAGGGTATGTTCAACTCCAATGATCATTATACTTGTGATTTCTTATAGTTGTTTATCAGAAGCTTGTGAATTGAAGACAATTTAATATATGGACAAAGAAGTCATTGTAGTAGCTATGTATACAGTTTGTCTATGAAAGAAAGGTTGTGGTAAATCTTATCTTCAAGAAAGACTGGACTTTTTTCTTCCTTATTTTTCAATTTTATTTTCAGTTCAACTTTATGAAATAATAATAACAATTCTCACAACAGTGATTAAACTAATAAATAACACTGTGCACTAGTGCGTAAGAATGAAGAATGCATATTATAAATAATAATAGTTTATTTATGAAGCTCTGTTTATACAATGCCCCCTCATTCTGCTAAGAAGATGCTTTGGACTCTGTACATAAGCCATATGTGCAAAGTTTCATAAATAGGAAATTTCTTTATGTGAAGTTTTAAAGAAAATAGGAATTTTGTAGTGAAATAATAGTATATGAGTGTGGTAGAGGGAGAATGGAGAAGCACTATCATTTTTAGTTGCAAACTAAATTAGGTAGTTTATAGATTTAAATCTTTACCAGGTCCTACTCTGGTTCCTCATGGTAGCATTAAAGGTGATCCTAGTTTTTTCATGTACCAGTGAAGTGTAAGCACATTTGAATTCCATCATGTTGGGAGGACTTTTAATAGATGAAGTATTCTTTCTGAGGACTAGTATGTTTAGCAACTCATGAAACAAATAAAGAAAAACTATAAACTAGTCTTCAATCCTACAGCTCCTTTGTATTTCTGCAATAATCATTTCAGTGTGGTAGAAAAGGGGTAATTAAGAGTAAGGTAAGAATTACAGATTTTAGATCTGTAACCTTAAACTTTGCTATTTGTACAGTAAATGTGAGTTCATTATTTAGTGACCAATGAGGAGACATACTGCACAATAAAAGAACTAAAACATGCTTATCTTACATCTTTGCTATAAATGGAAACAGAGAAAAGAAGGAAATTGCAGTAAAATTAGAGAATGAATCTCACTAGCCATTTTGAGAACAACTAATAAAGAAATTTGGGGCAGCTAGGTGTTATACTGTAGATAGATTGCTAGGCCTGGAATCAGAAAACCTGAGTTCAATACCAGTCTCAGATAATTAATAGCTAAGTGATCTTGGGCAAATCATTTAATCTTCTTTTCTTCAACTATAAATTGGGGATAATAACAGTCCCTATTACAGAAGGTTGCATTATAGATCAAATGAGATACTTTGTAAAGCAGTACATTGCCTGATTCATAGTAAGCTTATATAAATGCTAATTGTGATGATGATGATGATGTTGATGATGATGATGATGCATTGAAAGATGATTTCAAGGGGAATGTGATCATTTCTTGTACAGTTTTGTGTTAAGTATTTGCAAAAAGGTCAAATGAAGGGGTGGCTAGGTGGTGTAGTGGATAAAGCACCGGCCTTAGAGTCAGGAGTACCTGGGTTCAAATCTGGTCTCAGACACTTAATAATTACCTAGCTGTGTGGCCTTGGGCAAGCCACTTAACCCCATTTGCCTTGCAAAAACCTAAAAAACAAAAACAAACAAACAAACAAAAAAGAAATAAAGAGGATGATCAGTGAAATATATTAGATACATAATATACAGAAACAAATGAGCAAAATAACAGTGTCAGATGAACCTGAGATCTTAGCTACTGGGGCAAGAACTAACTATTTGAGAAAAAAATATTGTGAAAAACTAAAAAGTCTGTCAGAAATTATATATAGGTCAACATCTCAGACTGTTTACCAAGATAAGCTCAAATATGTACTTGATTTAAACATAAAGGTGAAATTATATGTAAATTATACATTAAAAAAAGAGCAGGAAACAAATTGCTTGTCAGATCTACAGCTAAGGGATGAGTTCATGACCAAATAAGAGATAGTGGGAATCCTGGGAAATAAAATGGATAACTTTGATTATATAAAATAAAAAAAGGTTTTGTAAAACAAAATCAATGCAGCTAAAATAATAAGAAAAGTAGGAAACTGGAAAATATTCTAGAAACAAATTTTTCTGATAAAGATCTCATTTCTAAAATAGAGAACTGAATAAAATTTACCAAAATAAAAGTCATTCTTCAATTGATAAATGGTCAAAGAATATGAATATTTAGCTTTCTTTTTTTTGTTTTTTTTTTGTTTTTTTTTTTTTTTACAAGGCAAATAGGGTTAAGTGGCTTGCCCAAGGCCACACAGCTAGGTAATTATTAAGTGCCTGAGACCAGATTTGAACCCAGGTACTCCTGACTACAGGGCTGGGGCTTTATCCACTGCACCACCTAGCCTCCCCTAATATTTAGCTTTCAAAGGAAGAAACCAAAGCTATCAAGTTATGAAAAAAATATTCTATATCACTGATAATAGGAGAAATGCAAATTAAAACAACTTTGAAGTATCATCTCACATTTTTAAGGATGACTAAGATGATAAAAAAGGAAAATGACAAATGGTTGGAGGGGATGTGAGAAAACAAATATACTAATGCACTCTAAGTAGAGTTCAATCGTTCTGGAAAGCATTTTGGAATTATGACCCAAAGCTATAAAATTGTGCATATCCTTTGACTCAACAGTACTAGCTAGGTAGTTTAATGGATAGAGCACTACCCTTGGAGTCAGGAAGATGAGAGTTCAATCAGTGGAAGACATTTGACACTTACTAGCTGTGTGATTATGGGCACGTCATTTAACACTGAATGTCTCACATTCAGGGCTATCTCCAGTCATTCTGATTCATATCTAGCCACTGGACCCAGATGACTCTGGAGGAGAAAGTGAGGTGTAATAGCACAGCGCTCCCTCACTCAAATCCAATTCACATGCTTTTGATGGCATCATCTCTTTGATTTCATAGTCTTCTTTGAGAAGGAAGGGCAAAACATTACCATCACTAGCTAATAGGTCTATACCCCAAAGAGATCAAAGAAAGAGAAAAACGATCTAGAAGTAAAAAAAAAATTATAGCAGCTCTTTTTGTGATGGTGAATAAGTTGAGGAAATACCCATCAATTGGGGAATGACTGAAAAAAATTGGTATGTGAACGTGGTAGATACTAAAATGTATAAGAAAGGATGGAGATGGTTTCAGGAAAAACATGGAAAGATTTATATGAATTGATACAAAGTGAAGTGAGGAGAATCAGGAGAACAATCTACACAGTAATAGCATTCTTGTAAAGATAATCAATTGAAAGATTTATTAACCCTGATCAACACAATACTTACCAAAATGTCAAAAGACTCATGATAAAACAAGTTATCCAATTCCAGATAGAGAGCTAATAGACTCAATGTAGATTAAAACATACTTTTTTCCTTCCTTCCTTCCTTCCTTCCTTCCTTCCTTCCTTCCTTCCTTCCTTCCTTCCTTCCTTCCTTCCTTCCATCTCTATTTTATAGATTAAAATTCTAAAGACTAGAAATTTTTAATGAGAAGTCAGAATTACAAAAATATATTTCCTGACTCTATTCTTGCTACTCAGAAAGTATACTTTTAGGGTGGAAATGTAGCCACTGGCTACTTGGGTTCCAGCTCAGGTTTTTATGTCTTGCCTCTCATCCAAAGTGCAAAAGGGGAATTCCCTTCCCCTATACTCAACCCAGAATTAGGTAGAGGGTAAAACCCAAGGAGATGGGGGTGGCTAGGTGGCTCAGTGGATAGAGCACGGGCCCTGGTGTCAGGATTACCTGAGTTCAAATCCAACCTCAGACACTTAATAATTACCTAGTTGTGTGGACTTGGGCAAGCCACTTAACTCCATTTGCCTTGCAAAAAAAAAAAAACCCCAAGAAGATCAGGATACAAATTTTACATTAAACAATGGAACTTTAAGAATGGGGAGGGTTCCCACCCAAGATTACAGTTATTTCTGTTGCAATCATAATTCTCTACTTCAAGTAAATTTACATCTCAAAAGTCAGTTTACATCTCCACCCAAATTCTTTCTGTTACATTCAAATTCTCTTCATTTTCCCCTGGGTCAGAAAGAGGACATAGAGATAATCCATTCCTATCTAAGAATCTTCTTTTTATTAGAAGAGAAAACTGAGACCATAGGAGAAGTGATTTGGCCAAGAAATGTAATATTTTTCTGATATTATCTGTTTTCCAAGAACAAGGCACTAACTTTGAATCAGTTCATCTTCCAGCAATTCATAAAGTAGGCTCTCATATTACCACAACTGTTTTATAGACAAAAACCCCAAGACACTAAAAACTTTAAATGAGTAATCCATGTCACAAAGCTTTCCTGTTCATGATGCCAAAAAAAGGTGAAAACTACAAATCAAATCAGAAGTTTAAATGCTTTCTTGATGGCTCATAAGTTGTTTAGATGTGACAACTTTCCTAGTTCCTTCCATTTGTTTAACATTAATAGAGACACATCTAAGGTATAAAGTTGAGTAATCTTGTAGCAAAGTTGTCAGCCAAACAAAAGGCCAACTAAATTTAGAAAAAGCTTTGAATTCACCATGAATTCCTGGGTTTTTGGTCTAAGGCAACCTTTTAGGAATGGTTTGTTGTCTTTGTTCTTCCTTTGTTGTCAAGGAGGACTATGGATATCATGAGAGAGGTGTCTTGATTTGCATGTGAATTGTATTAAGAGTGAGACAGGCTGCTTTTTAAGGTTTGATTTCTCCTTAATGATTCTTAGGAGTCCAGTAGTAAGACAAAGGTCAATGAGACTAATAATGACCTAGGATGCAGTTAGAGCACTGGACTGGGAATCAAGACTTATGTTGAGTTCAAATCTAGTCTCATATACTTTCTAGCTGTGTGATCTTTATCTCTAGTGAGAGCTCATAATAGATAATCTCTGCAGGAGCAAACTTTCCAGCACTTGCATATATATCTTCTTCATTTTTTCCCCCTTTTCTTTCTAAGTACGCAACTGTGGTGGTTAAGCAAGCCAGTCACTCAGGGAATAAAACTGACAGACCTAAAGTTAACAACTCACCAAGGACTTAATTAGACTTGTATTTTGTAAAGATATTAGTTCCATCTCAGCCATTTCTCTTGTCCACCTGAAATCTCTGACCAAAATAACTGTAGTAAACTGTGTGGATCCACCATCACTTTGACTGAATGAGAGGATGTGAGGAACATGTGCGTATTCCTGTTCCACAAGAAAGAATGTGAAGGGAGGATTGTGAGTTTACATCACAAAGACTGGGCTCAGCCTATATTGTTGCCTTAAGGGCAGGTAGCTTCAGTCTGATCAAAATCTGAGATTAGATGGGTGTGCCCCAACTTTCAAAAGTGGGTCTTGACCTTCTCCTTTGAGCTTGCTCAAGGAGATCTAGCTGTTTTGCTCATTAGTATAATGAGCAGGGAGGGGAAAATTTAGGGGGACCAATGTATCAATTAGATTGTGATCCCAGCCTATGATTGACATGAGGGGGACAGGAACAAGACCTTGCAAAGTGCATAATGGACCTTCCATTTCTGGGATTCCTTGCCCTCTCTCCCACCTTGAGAATGGTGTGCCATTTTTGTCAAGGTATCTTAATAAAAACCATTTTATTCACTCTGAACTAAGTATTCACTAGCCATTTATAACAAGTAGAATTAACAAATAGGTGAAAATAATCAAAGAACTTAAAACTGGAAAGTGACCTTAGAGATCATTTATTACAACCTCTAATTTTATGAATCACAATAAAACTAAGACCAAAATAGGCTAATATGACTAATCCCAATAACTAATTCTAATAAATGACTAATATTACCATTATTATTGATACAAAGCACATTAATATTATTAGTAATTAATATTAATAATAGGAAGGATCAATCATAGAATTGTAGTAGAGACTAAATTTATTTAGAGATACTCCTGGGGAGCTTGTGCTCTTAGAAACCTAATGATTCAGTATTTGGGCTTGTTATAGAAAATGAAATAGGTGGCACAGTGGGTAAGCACATTGAATTTGGACTCAGGAAGAGCTAAGTTCAAATCTTATACTTACTATATGTTAATCTCTTTGTTCTAGACTTTTTTTTAAAAAAATGAGGATAATAATAATAATAATACCTACCTCTCAGGGTTTGTCTGAAGGTCAAATGAAATAATAGTTGAATAGTACTGAGAAACATCCAGGCTTCATCAAGCAATGTGGTGAACCAGTGCTGGAAACAGTTGGTATTTTGACATGACATGGAAAACCATTGTATGGCTCCTTGATCCTGGGGTAGTAGGGTAAAGTACTGCTTCATTTACAAGTGGAGACAGCTTCTAGCCGACTCTTTCTTTCTTTTACTCTCTAAAGTCATATCTAGTAACTCTGAGACTTCTAATGAAGTTTCTCCCACACTTAGGTCATGGTAACATCTATGTAGCAACTAGTGCAGTGGGACTTAATTTAAGTTTGTTCTTGGGTCCTGAGCTTCCTTTTCTGTTTTTTGTATTTCTTTTTTCTTGATCTTAGGAAATAACTATACCTACTTTAAAAATTTTTTTTTTGCAAGGCAATGGGGTTAAGTGACTTGCCCAAGGTCACTCAGCTAGGTAATTATGAAATGTCTGAGGTTGGATTTGAACTCAGGTCCTTCAGACTCCAGGGTCAGTGCTCTATCCACTGAGCCACCTAGCTATCCCTTATACTTACTTTCAATAAGAAACCATTGCCAGGTCCAGAGGACTATGGCACTGCACCTAATTCCTCTCCTTAAAGGGGTCCACTTGCCATGAATTCAGGCTCCCACTCTTGACTGAGTTCAGACCTGGAGGAACCTTGCATCTAATGAGAAGGTACCTAGGCTCCCATTTCTTATATTCTATGACTCATTAAATCTGCATCCCAGGCTCCTGGAAACAAATTTTTTGTTGTTTCAGTCATGTCCAATTCTTCATGTTTTAGTGTTTAAATGTTCAGGTGTCTAAGGTCACATTTAAACTCAGGAAGATTCATCTTCCTAACTCCAGGTCTAGAACTCTATAGACTCTGTCACCCAGCTGCCCCCTTAGAGTTGGGCAAATATTTAGGGTTTGATAAAAAGGGAACAGTAAAAATAATTCTGAATATGAATCAGGTATGAGACAGCCATATTTTATTCCTATATACACACACACAAACACATAGAACATACACACAAACACACACATGACTCACAGCACACTTTAAGAGAATGTTTTAAAATAGAATTCAATAACAATATAACTACTGTCACTCTGAGGGGAGGCTGACACTTAAATCTCATAAGAATATAAAACAATTTGCTTGACTAGTAATTAAGTATTTTACATTTCATCTCAACTCTACAGTGTCCATATAAAGTCTATGAAATTCTGATGGTAAAATAGGTTTGACTTTGATCAATTTTCTTCAATGAAGAAACTCCCCATTTTGTTAAAGTTGGAAAAACTAATATCTAAAGCAGGGCAGTCCAACCTTAGGTTATCTTAGGGTAACATTACAATAAAAATAATTATTCTAGGGTTGCACCCAGAATAAAAAATACAGTACACTAATATAATAGTTAATTTGTAATCTTACCTTAGTAAGCACTAAGAAAAATCATGGTACTTTTAACTTTTTAGAAAGTGGGATAACACACATCATTAATACCACAGATGAAGATGGGCAGTGCAAAAGCAAACACAAAACAACAAAGTGACAGCATAGTAGTATAAGGGTAACTGCATACTGACTAGTTTGCTTCAAAAAGACAAAACGCATCCTACAGATCGATTGAAAATTCTGTGAGATATGTTCTGTCCATACTACTGCTTAAAAACACCAAAGAAAATTAACATCAATGAGATTATTTATTAGTGATGGAATTAAAAAATCCAATATGCATTCCATGAAAATTATTGTTTTATTTTTTTGCTTCTGAAAATTAAAACTCACAGGTGGGTGGCATAAAATTGCACTGAGGGCTGCATGCTGTGGGCAAGTGTTATTTTGGACAGCCCTGTTCTAAACGTTAACTAACATCTATAAAAAGGGGAAATGACTTATCCAAGATCAAACTAACAATAAGCAACTTCCTGTGACACCAGGAAGAATCACTCAATGTGTTCATAACCTCTGAACTTCTAAAACTTTTAAAGTTGCCGGTAAGTGTGGATACATCTATCCATTGTTAGTAAATTATAGCTTTAAGAATTGAAAAGGATGTTAGAATTCTCCTAGTTCAAACTGTATCCCAATCCATGATTTCCTTCTCAAAAATTCTTAGCAGGTTATTAATAATTATGTTTGAATATTCCAGTGACATGGAACTCACAAACTCAAAAAGTATCTGCATTTTGGACAGTTTTAATTTTTATCCTTTATTTTGATATTACTTTGATATATTTTATTTTAATATCACATCTTCATGTCCAAATATATCAGTTCCCCTCTCCATTGAAATGTTATTTGTAAAAAAAGATTAAAATAAGAAACAAAAGAAATAAGTTCAGCAAAATCAATCAATTGCACAATTTGGACAACTTTAATTATTAGAAAGTTTTTCCTAAGTCAACTAATCAATTATTTTACTAGTAAGTTTTTTGGTGTAGTAAAAAAAAAGTAATAGATTTTGAGACCCAAGACTTGGATTCTAGTCATGATAAAACTTTTTACTAGCCTTGTGAGTGAAAATAAGTCACATGGTCTCTTTGAGTATCAGTTTTCTCATCTCTTCATATCATGAGGAAAAGAATATTGGATTTTCTCTGCACAGTTATTGAGAAGATCAGTAAGGAATGTACATTAAAATGCTGTGTAAACTTTTTATAAGTCTAGGAACACCTGGTTCCTAACCTTATGGAACTTATAGCTTAAAATATTTATAGTTTAAAAATAAAAATTTATATTTATTTAGTACCTTATAATTTAGAAGACACTCTCCTTGCAATAGCTCTATAAAGCATGGAATGAAATTACTATTATTATCCCCATTTAACAGTTAGTGAAACTGAGGGATAGATGGATGAAGTAGCTTAGAACATTCCCACCAATTCTTGTCCCATATTTCTCTTGCCTTTTGTGGAAAAACTCCATGAGAAGGCCTTCTACAACAGATGAGTCTGCTTCCTCTTTTCATTTTCTTAACTGTGTAGTCTGACTTCTGGCCTTATCATTCAACTGAAATTCTCTTTCCAAAGTTACTAATATTCTCTTAATTGCCAGATCCAAAGGTCTTTTTAAAAATTCTCAATCTTCTGTAGTCTTTGACACTGTCAATTACCCTCTCCTTCTTGATACTCTCTTCTCTCTATGTTTTGGGAATATTATTCTCTCTTGTTTCTCCTACCTATATGACTACTTTCTCAGTTTTCTATGGTGGTCTTCATCCAGATCATGTCTGCTAACTGTGGGTATGCCACAGTTTTTTGTCATAAACTCTCATCTCCTTCTATACTTTTAGTGATCTCTTTAACTCTCACATCTTTATGCTGATAATTTTCAGATCCACTTATGCAGCCTTAACCTCTCTGCTGATCTCCAGATTTACATATCCAATTGAATGTCCTATAGACATCTCAACATGTCTAAACTGAACTCATCTTTTGTTCCAACAAAGCTTCCTCCTTTCCAAACTTTGTTATTATTATAACCTAGCCACAGATTCAAAGCCTTGGATTCAATTTGGTTAAGAGTGTTACTGTTACTGGGAGATGTTAAGTACTACCATCCTTGCAATTGTTCAGACTTGCAAATTTCACCTTTCTGGTTTCCCTGGAATAGGTTCTCTCCTCTCCTTTGATATTGCTGTGATTCTGGCAAAGGCTCTCATTTCCTCCTAAGTAGACTACTGCAATAGATTGCTGGTTCATTTGTCTGCCCCAAGTCTCTCCCCTCAACAGCATTGCCTTCTAAGCACCAATGTGTTTTTCTTAAAGATCAGGTTGAATCATATTACATTTATCCTTTAATTAATTCCAATGTCTCCTTATCATCTCTTTGATAAAGACTTAAATCAAGTATATAATTCTCTGTTTACTATTCAAAACTCCCCGGCCCAAACCTAGCTCTTCTCCCTCCCCTCTTTTTAACATCTTTTAAGTCTTTTAACATCTTAAACTCCATCTCTTCCACTTACTCTTCAGTTTAGTGACACTTATGTACCTCATGTTCCTCAAAAAAGATACTCCACATCCCATCTCTGGGCATTTTCACTGTCTTCCCCTCCCCCCATTCCTCCTCATCTCTCTCCTTTGTAGATTCCCTTATTTCTTTCAATTCCCTTCTAAAGAAATCTTACCCATCCTCTCCCATTTGAGAGCTTTCCTTGATTGATTTTTTCCCTCTATGGATTTTTTTGTGTAAAGTTTGTAGGTAGTTGTTTGCATGTTGTTTTCTTCATGATATTGTGACCTCCTTGAGAGTAGGGCTTATCCTTTGTCTTTCTTTGAATCCTGAAGACTTAGTACAGTGTTTGCCATACAGTAAGTTCTCAACAAATTTTTATTGACTATTATTGACTAAAGTAAACAGAAATTTGAAAAATTTTCTGGATAAATGGGGTAAAATGATTACCTAGATCATATGGAAAATTCTAATTTAAATATGATGCTCTAGGTTGAATATAAGATCAATATTTGTAGAAATATTTATATATGTAATACATTTTTATAGAAAATTTCCTTGACATTTGAGTTAAATAAAAAAGAGATGATAGATACAAAAGACTTGTAACTATCCTCCAGGTGCTTCCAAAATAAGTGGACTTAATTGTTGTAACTCTGGATTTGAGAAATTACTTATAAATTATGGTTGGGCAAACCAAGAGACCGAGAAGGGGAAATGATTCACCAAAGAACAAATTAGTAATAGTAGTAGATCCAAACGTAGGTGTTTAGACTTCTAAATCCAGAACTCAATTAACTAATCCCATCTTAATTGGTTCTTCTGATGTCTTTGTTCTGATTGAAATGATCAGATGATAATTCTTTAATTGGGAGGAACATAACTAATGTAATACTTTAGTGTTCTCCCAAGATCTTGGGTCCCAAACCTGACCAAACTAACATTTAAACAAAAGGAAATCTGTAAATGAACAGAGCAATAGGGGTTCATGTCTTGGAATTTTTTTCTTTTTGAAAGTATTTGCTTATTTTCTCTCTACCTTTATCCCTTTCCTACTCATTGACATGGCAGGACATATTCTACTCTCTCTCTCTCTCTCTCTCTCTCTCTCTCTCTCTCTCTATATATATATATATATATATATATATATATATATATATATATATATATATATATATATGAAGTCAAGCAAAATATATTTCAATATTATCCATATAGTGGGGGGGAAACCCAAGAAAAATAAAGGGAAAAATATATTTCTATCTCCATCAGTGAACTTTATGTGGAGGTAGATAACATTTTTCATCATGAGTTCTTGGGAACTGTATTGAGTTATTATGCTGTTCAGAGTTGGCTAAGTTTCTCAGTTGATTATTTATCATTACAGTATTGATGCTATGTTTGTATTCCTGGTTTTGCTTATGTCACTTGACATTAGTTTATATATCTAATCATGTTTTTCTGAAATCATCTCTTTGATAATTTCTTACAACACAATAGTATTTCATCACAATTGTATTTTTAGTTAGCCAATACCAAATTGATGAGCAGGATGCCAATGTTTAGGGAAGCCTTTGTACCCTTTTGGAAGCAGACAAAAATTAAGCTTAGCATCTGATTAGTAATAATATTTTTATAAAAGTAAGATACCTAATGCTGTGTTTTCTTGACTTCCATCCTCAGTAGAATTTGTCTCAAAATTTTGATTTTCAGGGTACCTTTATTATTTTGTTTTGTAGTATTGAACTAAATAAGAGAATTGTTATTTGTGGTTTTGGGCAGAAGGTTTTAAAATTTTGTTCAAACTAGTCTACCTATAGTCTACAGATGGTTAAAATTTCCATAAATTTTTAGTTCCAATTAATTTGGTATACACTCTCATGTATGTGCCTGATGAATTGAGAGGCAGCAATACATTTATCTGTGCACCAGCCATAAAATTTCCATTACTTTTGTTAATGAATTTTGCATTTGATTCTGAAAGCTTTAAAAGAAAAAAAGCAATTATTTGTTTTCCAGGGTTTTCCTCTTTTTCTTTGAAATAATTCATGCCCAACTAAGAACTTCATTAAGAGACTTTTGACTGTGTCATTCTAGAATACTTTTCACATATGAGGTTAGGAACCTCAAAGGTTCTAGAAACTAAAATTAAGAAGCCAGTAATACTTTGCCTTTACAGATAGATGTTTTTAAGCTACAAGGGAAATATATAATCATATTAATATATATTATATAAAATATATTATATATAATTATATATATTATAATTAATATATATATTATATAAAATATATTATATATAAAATATATAATCATGTTAATTTGTAATCAAGTGGAGATATTCTCATATTTTAAATTATTTCTTTTATCAGAACCCTTCATTTTTTAAATTTAGTCATTGTGCAATAGTGGAAAATGCATGTCAGAGGAACTAGGTTTACAACTGTCTCTACTACCTTTTTGATTTTGAGTGAGTCCCTTAAGCATTCTGAGTCTTGATTTCCTCATTTATAAATGTATTAAAGAATCATAGCTTTAAAGCTAGAAGGAATCTTAGAGGTCATAAAATTCAATCCCCTCATTTTGTAGAAGGAAAAAACTGAGGCACAGAGAGGTTCAGTGAAAATTGTTGTCTGAGGAAGGATTTAAACTCAGGTCTTTATGCTTCTAAGATTTACCTTTACTTTATCCACTAACCCAACTAGCTGCCTTGAGGATTGGACTAGATGATCTGTATTGTCTTTTCTAACTCTAAATCTATTATATTGATTCTAAATAATTCATATTTTTTTACTCTATGAATACTGAAGCAGTGTAGAATTTTTGAGTTGCCATGATTATTATGTATAGAGTTTAACAATTCAATTCAGATTTTTAAGAGAATTCTTAAAGATCACTTGATCCAATTTGTCATCAAAAAACTCTTCCTGTAGTTTCCTTGACAAATGGTCATCCATAAAATGCTTGAAGAAATCAAATGATCCCAGCCCTCAACACAGATAGTTCACAAGGCAAACCATTCTACTTTCAGATAATTTTGTTAGGAAGACATTTCCCCTCATACACTGAAATGAATTTTTTTCTCCCTGTCACTTCTACCCTCTCATTCTTCCCTCTGGGACTCTGTGACATGTCTAATGCTGCTTATATTTGATAGTCTTAAAAAACCCCAACATTTGAAGATAATTATCCAGCCTCCCCATCAAATTTCAGGACTATAAACTCAGTTTTACAAGTGGAAAGGACCCTATAATTATAGTTGAGATAACTGAGAGCTTGAGAAGCAAAGGGATTGGTTTCAGGTCACACAAATAATGAACCAAGATCTAAATTGAGATCCTTTGATAGCTGTTTTTTTCCTTAGACTAATAATACTCGGTTCTGTAACTTGTTCTTATGTGGTAAATCCTCCAATTCCCTAGACTTCTGGATTACTCTCCTCTGGATGTGTTCCAGTTTTCCAATGTCCTTAAATGTTGTTTCACAGACTGAGCAATACTCTTTTTTTTTTTTTAGGTTTTTGTAAGGCAATGAGATTACGTGGCTTGCCCAAGGCCATACAGCTAGTCAATTATTAAGTGTCTGAGGCCAGATTTGAACTCAGGTACTCCTGACTCCAGGGCCAGCGCTCTATCCATTGTGCCACCTAGCTGCCCCTGAGCAATACTCCAGATGTGCTCTTATGAGTATATGATATAGCAAGATTACTAATACTACTACCATCACCACTATTACTAATGATAGCTACCTTTATATAGCACTTTAAAGTTTACAAAGGATTTTCCTAGTCTTGGACATTTTACTGAAATACCTAAATGGAACTATGATTGATTGATTGATTGATTGATTGATTCATTTATCTATCTATCTATCTATCTATTTATTTATTTATTTTTAGGCTTTTTTTTTTTGCAAGGCAAATGGGGTTAAGTGGCTTGCCCAAGGCCACACAGCTAGGCAATTATTAAGTGTCTGAGACTGGATTTGAACCCAGGTACTCCTGACTCCAAAGCTGGTGCTTTATCCACTACACCACCTAGCCACCCTGGAACTATGATTTATGATGCAGCTATTAACCCAGATATGACTGGCAGACATGTATGACTTTTGTTCATATCTTTCTATAAGTTTGCTAATGGGGCCACATCCAATGGATTGAAGATTTTTATTCTATATTGATAATGAGGATATGGGTTTTTCCATTGTATGTTTCCATTGTTTACTCCTTACACTTACCATGTGTTTGATCTATTTTCTATTTTCGACCAATGACTTTGCTTTTAGTTTTTCTCTCTAGTCATAGTCCAAAGGATCAATTTCTATGGAGAGAGGGTTTGCCATCCCTGACACCACCAACACCAACTGCCAACCAATTGACACTGACAGGAACTTAAACCCAAGAATCTGGGGATGTAACTCTCTAGTCCCTACTTCTAGACTGGCCTTCATTGTCACCTTCCAGGGGAGCAATTTATATGGAGATTCAACTTGACACTTGCTTCATCAGCAACCACATCTAATGAAGGTCCATAAAAAGAAAATTCTTGCTACCAAGTCATTGAGACTGCCAAATGTTTTGTGTCAGAAGCTGACGTGGTTTTTATCAATGAAAATGACAACACAGAAAATGTATTACCATCTCCCTTGCCAAATCACTATAAAGATAATTGGGTCTTTCCATCTGTTGTGCAGCTGAACCTTCCTGTTTGAGTTGCCTTTCCCTGTTAGAATGTGACCTTTTTTGTCCTTCTATTTGCTTACTTAGAGCTTTGTACAGAGTAGTAGCCTAGTCAATGTTTATTCTTAATTCTTTGATGACACTATAATTCTAGCTCTTCATAATTCTTTATTTGTTACTTGTTGCAACCTCATCATACTCACCATGCACCTTTCCATAGCCCTCAGTGATACTCATTTTTACTTATTCAGAGATCACAGCTGCTGAAAATTCATATACCATCATCCATATGACAATTAAAGTTCAAGATTACATTAGCTTTTTTGGGATTACACTTTATACTATTGATTTATATTGAATTTGTAGTCCTTTAAAGCCCTCAAATCTTTTTTACTTGAACTATTGTATAACCAGGACTCTCTTACTTTATATTTGTGCAATTGATTTTTTTTTAAATCAAGGGTAGAACTTTAATTTAACCCCTATTAAACTTTAGCTTATTAAATCCTGCTCAACAGTCTAGATATTCCTTTCAGCTTTGCATTCTCAGGAGGGTTATCAGGTAAAGTATCTGATCAACTTGATCAGGGACAGCATGATGAACCTGTTTTTGGAACTCTGAGAGTATTTCCCAAAAGAAGATATGGGTATGCCCATTGGCACTCAACCAAAGGAATGAAGAAAGACATCTTCTGGTGGAGGGGTATAGATCTAGGAGAATTTCCAGAATAACCTTTATGAGTTAATACTATTGTAAACCTTTGTTTAGGACTTTTGATTAGTTCTTTCTTTGGACAATGTCATCATGCTCTTTAATATCTCCTAAAAGGATGAATATCAGGGATTATTAATGAATAGGTTACCTCAGACTCCTCTGGGCAAGTTGTGGAAAGAGTCACTTGCTTCATGTTGCCCCATAAAAGGAAGTCTCTAGTTAAAGATTTATTTTTCCCATTAATTTCGAGTTCTGTTCCCCCAGTTTTCCCTATTTGGAAGACATACCAGCATACAATAGAAGAGATCTGGAGCCTCCATCCTACTTATGTCTTTATCTGCCTTACTCAGAAATGTGTTTAAACAATACCAAAGATTGATCCCTGGTGTGCTCTATTGGAGACATCCCTCCATATTGACTTTATTCCATTAAATACAATTTTTTTGATCCAGTTATTCAACTACTTCCGAATATACTGAATGACACCATTGTGGGGTTCATCTTTCTTCAATTTGTCCGAAATGAAGCTTTGACAAATGTTTTCCTGAAATATACATACATATCTATATCTATATCTATATCTATATCTATATCTATATCTATATCTATATCTATATCTATATCTATATCTATATCTATATCTATATCTATATCTATATCTATATCTATATCTATATCTATATCTATATCTATATCTATATCTATATATTGTGTCTATGTTTCTCTGATATGTTAATTCAATTCAATTCAGTTCAACAATTTGCTTTTTATTAAATGTTATTCTATATGCAATTAAAAGTGATATGACTTACTGCCAAGAGTATTAGGAAGTCCTGAGTTTTATCTCTTTAGAGAAACTAGTTTTGTGATTATGGGCAAATTATATATCATTTCTAGGCCTCAGGCAACTCTCCAGAATTATCTACTAGGCCATAGATAGATAAGTATTGGTGTTAGAGTTTCTCTACCAAGGAAATGAGATCCTTGATATATGTGGAATTTAGGCTGCTTATTACTGGGGGGAAAAATGAAAAATAATTAAGGCAAGGAGCTTAAACTCTAGTAAGAGAAATTGGTTCTTGTCCTTTGTTATTGAAAAAGACCAAAATGACATCACTATGTTTAAGACAAATTACAGTGTGTCAGACTGGCTGTCAGACTAATATGAACTTGGCATGTTCTACCACAGGTTGGGCACAAATAGTACATGTGAACATATGGGTTGGGTACTCTAAACTTACAAATATCATATTTCCTTTGAGCTGTTTCAATTCTTCCTTCCTCATAGAGTGCAGCACCCTCACTGATGAGAGCATGCTGTACTGGGCTATCCTGTGCCAGTGTTTCCCATGCTGTACAATCAATTTTAAAGTTCTTCAATGAGAACTTCAGGGTGTCTCATTATTGCTTCTTCTGACTCCCTTGTGGGTGCTTGCCCTCTGTGAGTTCTCCATAAAATAGATTTTTTTTTGGAAAATGTACATCTGGTATTCTAACCTCTTGCCCAGCCCATTGTAACTGCACTCTGTAGTAATGTTGGAATGCTAGGCAGTTTAGCTTGAGAAAGGACCTCAGTGTCTGATATCTTTTCCTGCCAGGTGATTTTCAGAATCTTCCTAAAATAATTTAAATGGAAGTGATTCAGTTTCCTGACATGGCACTGGTAGACTGTCCAGATTTCACAGGCATATAGCAATGAGGTCAATACAATGACTCTGTCAACCTTCAGTTTGGTAGTTAGTCCTATATCTCTTCTCTCCCATACTTTCTTTAGGAGTCTCCTAAATACTGAGCTAACTCTGGCAATGTGAGTATCAAACCCATTGTCAATGTAAGTGAACTTGTCCACAGTACTCAAAACTTTTCCATTTGCTGTAATCAATGGTTCTACATAAGGATGGCATGATGCTGGCTAATGGAACAATTGTGTTTTCTTGTTGTTAATTATTAGGCCAAAATCAGCACAAGCAGCATACTTTCTCAGCTTCAGAGGCTTCAATTGAATTCACAACCATCTACAAACAAAAGATCATGCTCCAACACTCCCTCCACTTTGGTCTTGGCTTGAAATCTTTCCAAGTGCAGTAGTTGACTTTGAGGCCATGTTTATCTTCAGTGAAGGCATTTGATAACATGTCTGAAAACATCATGTTAAAGAATGTAAGAGCAAGAGCACATCTTTATTTTATGCCAATGGTGACTGGGAAATCTTTAGTGCATAATCCATTATCCAGAACCCAGGCATGCATGCATCATAGAATTCACTTTTAATACTGATGAACCTCTCCGGGCAACCAAATTTTGACATAATTTGCCATGAACTCATGACTGACAGTATCAAAGGCCTTGGTCAGATCTACAAATGTTGTAAATAGATCTCTGTTTTGTTCCTGGCATTTTTCCTAAAGTTGTTGGGCAGCAAACATCATGTTAATTGTTTTACCCTTTCTGAAGCCACACTGGCTCTCAGGAAGGTGACCAACTTCAGGGTGAAGGGGACTTTGGCAAGAATCTTACCAGCAGTGACTAAAAGAGAAATACCCCTGTGATTGTCACAGGACAATCTATTCCCTTTACCTTTATAGAGATGGACAATGGAGGCATCCTTGAAATCTTGGGGGATAACCTCTTCATTCCATATAACCTGGAGGTTTGTTTCATATTCTATATGAGGGAAGATCAGGAGACATTTAGCAGTGTGCCCGTCTTCTCTCCGCCCTCATATAGAATATGAAACAAACTTCTTAACATATAACCTGGAGAATTTCAGCCAATTTTTGAAGAGTAATGGATCCCCCACCTTGTAGATCTCAGCTGGAATAGAATCAGCATCAGGTGCTTTGCTACTTGAAAGGAGCCTAACGGTATTCAAAATCTCTTCTTCAGTTGGAACTTCAGCTAGGGACTGATTGACTTCAACATGAGGTAAATGGCCAGTGGCTTCTGCATTGATTGATGATGGTCTGTTAAGAACACTATGGGAGTGTTCAGTCCATCTCTCTAGTATCATGTCTCTATCATTAATCAGTGAGGACCCATCAGCACTGAGTAGTTGAGGTGCACTTATGTCTATGGCCCATAAATAGCCTTCAGGGCATCATAAAAGCATTTTGATTTGTTACTATCTGCATAAAATTGAATTTCATCTGCCTTCTTACTGAGCCAAGAGTCCTACATCTCTCTTTCTAAGCTTTCTTGGATTTTATTTTTGATGGAATTAAATGCTGCCTTCTTAGAAATGGATGATCTATCCTTCTGGTAAACCCTGTGGAGTTCTTGTTTTTCATTTAGCAGTTTCTGTATGCCCCCATCATTTTCATCTAACCTGTCTTAGTGTTTGCCAGTGTTCTGGCCCAGATGAGCAAATGCCATGCTGTTCACCAGATCTCTGAAAGCTGTCTACTCTTTTTCTGCTCCACTATTGTCAACTGTGTGTTGGCTCAGTTTTCCCGTCAGCAACAAACTGTTCCCTCTGAGAGAGACATTCTAATCTCTTGACATCAATTCTTCTAGTATTCATTTTGTCTTGGGGTCACCACTTTGGTTAAATGTGAATATTTAGGAGAGGATGTCTGTGATCACTCCAGCTTTCTGAACCACACATCGCCTTTGTTACTCTCACATCCTGTTTCTTCTCTTTACGATCATATAGTCTAATAGATGCCAATGTTTGCTACATGGGTGCATCCAGGAAGTTTTATTGAATTTAGGTAAATGGGAGACAGTGTTTGTGATGAGAAGACCATGAGATGCACAAATGTTCAGTAGAAGTTGACCATTGCTGTTGCTGTTTCCAACTCCACTTTTCCCAAGGACTCCCTGTAATGTCTGGTAATATGAGCTTACACTAGCATTAAAGTCACCCAGAATTATAAACTTGTCCTATTTTGATACATTGATGAGAAGGGTCTCCAGGTCTTCAAAATTTTTTCTTTAACTTCATCAATGCTTGTCATAGTGGGAGCATAGGGACTGATGAAGATGGCATAGTGTTTTCCTGGAAGTGGCAATCTCATTGTCATGAACATGTCATTTACTCTTTTTGGTAGGCATTCAAGAATGTTGACTGGATTAGTTTTTGTTTATTTATTTATTTATGTATTTTTTGTTTGTTTATTTATTTATTTATTTCGGGTTTTTTTTTTCCAAGGCAATGGGGTTAAGTGCCTTGCCCAAGGTGGCAATTATTAAAAGTCTGAGGCTGTATTTGAACTCAGGTACTCCTGACTCCAGGGCCGGTGCTTTATCCACTGTACTACCTAGCTGCCCCCAGATTAGTTTTGATTGCAAAACCTACCCTAGTTTCTGCTGCAAAAAACAAAACAAAACAAAACATGTATCTAGCTCTGGCTTCAGTAAGCTGACTTTCATTTGCCAGCCTTATTTCACTCAGGATTGCTATTTGGATACCATACCTGCTGCATTCTCTCACAAGAGCTGTTCATCTTTCAGGTCTATTGGATCTTATCTTGCCTATGAGTGTATGCATGTTCCATGGTGAGTGGAATCTTCTTTGAAGAAGTATTTGTCGATTTTTTTTGTGTGTGTCTTGACTGGACTGTGGTATTCCCTGACTGCCAAGATGATCAGGCCAGTGTTGGGTAAGCAGACAATTTTTTAGGGCACCTTTTCTAGCCCCTTCTTCACATCAGGAGGTAAGCAGTACAATCCTTAAAAGGTCTGCTCAGTCACCCAGGGGGCTGCTGAATCCCACTGCTGTTTTCAGTGGGAAAATGACCCTATGGTCTGGGATGCCTATGTGCGGGGTTGTGACTACAGCTCCCAGTGTTTCCTCACCTGCTACTTCAACACTTGCCTGTTACCACAGGACTTTGAGGAATGGTTATGAGCGATGTCTTTTGTTGCATGAGTAATTTGGATTTAAATGAGATGCATGAAATCAACTGCCTCATTCTCTCTTCCAAAGTCATCATGATCTAGCATAGCAAGACAGAGTCAAGACCACTGGTGATGGTTTTAGATGCAGTGGATGACCTTGGCATCTTTGTCTAACCAAGCTCTAAGCACTCATAGCACCTGCTTCAGCTGACTTCATGCCTTTGGAATGAATTGTTCTCCTCTGACCCATTCTACCAGTGGAAGACTTCATATGCTTGGGGTAGACAACCCACCACTACTCACTGATGAGTTTGAGACTCCCTCAGTTACCCTCAACCTGATTTAGCTTGCCTTACCAGGGAGTGGCCACTGTGAATGCTACAGATTTTTGGAACCACAGGTGAGAATTAGGTGGCTCAGATGGACATTAAAAGTGAAAGCAGCCCTAAAGAGGGCTCAGCAGCCCTTACATCTAGGTACTAGTCTTCCTTGAACACACCCTACACCCCTGTAAGAAAAGCATAATACATATAATACATATCATAGTATGTCTATATTATAAGAGAGAGAAAATTTAGTTGAAGGAGCAAAGGAATAAGGGTCACTTTTTAATCAGGGTAATTGAGAGGTTAAAAAAAGGTACATTTTGAGCTGGATTTTAGAGGATGGGAAAAATAATAAAAAGTGGAAGTGGAAAAGGAGAGCCTCAAAGATAGGGACACAGATCTAGTAGGTAGGAAACTCTGGACCTAGAAATTCATTACACTGCCTACTTAACTAAGATATAATTACCCTTTTATATTATCAATAATTTATGTCTTTGTGTGAATGAATTTGTCAATCTTTCCAGGAATTTTGATAAGGGCAAAACAATTTTTGAAGATTCTGGTTCCCTGAGAAGAAGTTATCTAGAGTCTTATGATAATTTACAATTCTGTTGGTCCCAGTTTAACATAAACTGTCTCGATGGGCTTGAGAGTTATATTGTGATTGTCAATGTACCCATTTTCGTCTACATATTTAAAAAAAATGATGCTTGCTTAACTCCTCTATGCCCATAAATATCAGAAGGGGATTGCAGAAGAGACTTTAGATTCATCTAGAGAACAAATTTCACAGATTATGAAACTGAGGTTCCAAGAAGGGATATGGCTCTTTTGATCATCCCAAAGGTCCTTCCTGGCTTGAAAATTCTATGACTGAGTTAGGGACATTTATATTGATGTTTAGAATAAATCATTACTAATTTCTTCATCTTTCAGCTATGGCATCCTTTTATTCACATCTTTGAGCTTTTTGATTAGCCCTGAATCCTTCCAGCTGGTCTTTAGTTCACCTTGATTGTTCTTACATGAATGACCTTGCTGAGCATTTGTGAGTTTCTCTCCCAAAACCCAATTCAGTATCATAAGCTACATCTACAGAGGTGGGAGAATAAGAAAAATAAGTAAAAAGAAAGGCTTGGAGAGGTGGGGAGGAAGAAAAGATGTATATGGTCAATAAAAGTAGCATCTAGATGGCTCAGTGGATAAAGTGTTGGGCCTAGAGTTTAAATCTGACCTCAGACACTTACTAGCTGTGTGACCTGACAAGTTACTTAACCCTATTTGTCTCAGTTTCCTTATTTGTAAGAAAAGTTGGACAAGGAAATGGCAAACCAATCCTATATTTTTGTCATAGATAGTATGGTTCACAGAGTCCTGAAGAGTCAGACATATTAAAAAAAATAATAAAGAATAGCTATTTATATAGCCCTAGGATTTTTATCATTTGTATTTTCTCCTTTAATGCTTAAGTTTTTTTTTGTTTTTTTGTTTTTAGGTTTTTGCAAGGCAAATGGGGCTAAGTGGCTTGCCCAAGGCCACACAGCCAGGTAATTATTAAGTGTCTGAGACTGGATTTGAACCCAGGTACTCCTGGCTCCAGGGCTGGTGCTTTGTCCACTATGCCACTTAGCTGCCCCAATGCTTAGGTTTTAATTGAGAGCATATTCAGAAATTTTTAAAAGCCTGGAATAGCCAGGAAAAAAATTCTCATTTCTCTAGGTGCCGTGACTTGGTAAGACTTTGGCCTAGATTATTTGTTCAAATAATATTTTAATTCTCATTAAATTATCAGTAGAATTTGTGGATGAATTTTGATATATTCCTAGTAAGTATCATGGAAATTTGTGAATTATGAATAAAGCTTTAATATAGTTGCTAAAAGTATGTTTCTTTACATCCTTGATAAGAGAAAGTTTTTGTGTGAACATTATAGAATTGATGCAGTCTGATCTCCATTTAAAATGAGATCTTCTTTCCTTCAGAAAGGAATTGCATTCCCCATTATTCTTTATATCTTTTTTTCTAGAATTTATTTCTCAAAATATGTAGTACCCTGACCCTAGGTCAGAAAGGGAATAGCCATCTCTTTAAGATTTTCATATAGTCCTCTTAGTTTTATTTTGTGATCAAAACATTTTCAGAAATTTTTCTTCTTGCTTTAAGGGTCATTTTAAGATGGCAGGTCTAAGCAACAGTTTAGGAATCAGGGGTTTTGGAATTCAAGTCCTAACTAAACCACTTATTATCTGTGTGGTCTCAGGTAGGTAGCTTAATTTCATCAAGCATATGTCTTCATCCATGAAATGAAAAGAATAATACCTTTACTTTCTTCTCCTCAAGGTTATTATGTGGATATAATTTGTAAACTTGATAGAAATATGAATTTATTATTAATATTGTTCTTGTAATCATTATTATGAGTGTAAGGTACTATCCTTTCATGTGAAAGCTTATTGCTGCCTTAATACTTTTCAGAATTTTAAGGTAAACAATTATTATGATTCAGAATTCTTAGACAGTTTTTGCTTTTTAAATGTGACAAGCTGTAATGTTGGAGCATTATGATTATGTTTAAAATCTAAAATTGTCATCACTATGAATGACTGGTTTGTGTAAATGGAAATATGTCAGTGGGGGCTTAAGATTTAAAAGTAGGAGTAGTGTATTCTCCTACAACAGGGTTAGCCCTAGGGTTCTGGCAAAATTTGGGTGAGATTGTGTAGAGATAGGCCTTCTCTGAAAACCTAGGACTGTTCCTTTTGTTTCTTTGTCTCTTTCCTCCAGTACTGCTCTCTATAGTATTGAAGGCCTTCTCCACCACATTTCTTCCCCCATCCATATTTTTTGAATATTTTAAAATTTATTCTCAATAACACGTAAAGATAGTTTTCAACTTTATTCTTGTGCAAGCTTTTGAGTTTCACATTTTTCTACCATTCTCCCTTCTTTCCCCTCATCCCCTGGCAGCCAACTATTTGATATAAGTTGTTTATGTGTAATTGCCCTCACTCATATTTAATTTTCCCAGTTGTAGTTTGGGATAATAATAGTAGTACTAATAGAAAATAAGTACTTCCTTACTTGAAGTTTTATGGAAATTTGACTGGGATACTGGAAAGACTAGTTCATCAAAACCATGGCCCTATAAGTATTTAAAATCTCTCTCTTATTCATTTCTTAGATTAAAGAAAGTTTGTAGACTTCTATTAAGATAAGCCTTCAAATACTTGAGGACAGCTATCATATACCTCTAAATCTCTTTTTCAGGTTTGCTTATTGTTGTTCAGTTGTTTTCAGTTATGATTGACTCTTTGCAACTGTTATAAATGAATTCAAAGAAAAACATGCTAGAGTGAGAGAAAATTATACATTTTATTCGTGAAACTTGCAAGATACAGGTAGCTCACTTGAGGCAAGAATTGGTCTTGGAATGGCAGGTAATTTGTAGTCCTCAGAAACTCTTTCCCCTCCCTCTTGGATTTTCATAGGCTTTCAGAGTTTGAGTTACAATCTAGGAGGTCCACCCATTCCATGACATGCACCTAATCTGATTCCCCCACCACATCATACGATGCATGATACGCTAATGAACCCCAATCATCACAGGGGGTGTGTGGATTAATATTCAGTTACCTAATTGGACAAGCTCAGTCGTATTAGATCAAGATTGGGGTTTGGTATCCCTGGAATGGGATTAGGAAAATTCTTCCAGTCTTGTGATTGTCTGGGCCATTTCCCCCTTTGTAATGGATTCCCTAAGGGCTCCCCTCCACAACTTGTGAAGACCAACACCCTATATTCCTAACAGAAACCTATTTGGGATTTTCTTGGCAAAGTGATTTGTCATTTCCTTCTTCAGCTTATTTTAAAGATGAGAAACTGAGGCAAACAGGGTTAAGTGATTTGCCCAGGGTGACAGAGCTGACAGATTTCAATTCAGGAAGATGAGTTTTCTTGACTTCAGCAGGTTGTATGACTTTATCCACTGTGGCTCCTAGTTGCCTGTCTTTTTCCAGGCTAAACATCCCTATCCCATTTCTTTCAATTGATACTCACATGGTATGTTTTAAGCATTATTTGATTTCCCTTTTCTGGAAGACCTTCAAGGCATCATAAATTATGATATCTAGAATTGAGTATAGTATTAGAGATGTAGTCTGACACCGAGAAACTATTATGAATACAATACCTCTCAATAAAGTATAAGATTTCATTAACATTTTTGCCTGCCATATTCCATTGTTAAGTTTGCAATTCAATCACTATATCTTTGTTGGAGTTTCTGTCTAGACACATTTATACCATTTTGTATTTGTGAAGTTGATTTTTTAAGCTCAAATGTAAGACTTTACATTTTATCTATAATAAACTTCATCTTAGAATATTGAACTCAACATTCTAAAGTCTCAAGATCGTTTTAGACTTCTGTTCTAACATACAATGTATCTCCTAGCTTCCTACCTTCAAGGTATCCAGAAACTTAATGAGCATGTCATTTACATTTAATATGACATTAATCAAAATATTAAATAGCATAAAGACAAGGAGATCCTTGGAGCCTTCCACTAAAGATGCCCTGCCAGAGTGACATTGAAACATTCATGTCTACTTTCTTAATTCTACTGTCTCTAAATCCATCCCAAAATACTGTTATCTAGTTCCCCTATTCAGTCTTGTCTAGGTCAGAACAAGCAGTTCTCAGCTACACTATGCCACCAGCTAAGCAATCATAGCAGAATAATCTAAATTTTTTGGATAGAGTTACCAGACTAGCAGATTCGGACTTTTTTCATTGATATGGTTAATGTATCTGAGTTTCAGCAAAGCATATGGCAAAATTTCTTATGCTAACCTTGTAGATTAGATGGAGAAATGGGATTACATAGTATAGGTTGTTGAGTTTGGAGTTTGAATTTCTGGACCCAAAGAATGTTGCTGAATGGCTTAATAAAACCTACAAGATAGTTTTTTTTTTTGGTAGAATGTCTTAGAGTTTCATGTTTGCCCTGTTCGACCTTTTTATCAATACTTTAGAATAGGACATAGAAGCATGCTTAAAAATTTTGCTGATTGAAATTCAAATTTGATAAATACTTATTAAATAGATCCTGCAAAGTTTTTTTTGCTAGATAATAGATTAGAAACTAAACCACGATTCTTGTCATTGTGAAACTTAATTTCAATAAGAGTATATGACTTCTACAAGAAAATAACTAAAATTCAAAGGCATTACTGATAACTGATAAGAGATGTACACAGAAAGTTCTATATGAACTCTGAGGAGATGAAAGTTATTACCTACTGGAAGACTTGGAAAGGCATATCTGTGGAAGTGCCAATTGGGTTTTAAATGGTTGGGAAGAATTCTATAAATGAAGAGACAACATGAATCTAGAATGTCCAACTAGTATATTAGGCAACAAAATCAGACTCTAAAATAATCACAACAGCCTGAAATGGAGGGCTGAACCAAATAAGCTTGATTCTAAGAGCAATAAGTGTAAATCACAGTATTTGTGTTGCACAATTTTATAGCAAAATTAGTTGCACAATTTATAGCAATGGATGGGCACTATAGAAAATATGAAAAAAAACTTGGGGGCTTAATTAGATTTCAAACTCAATGAATTATGTTAGTGCTAGCTAAACTTTGACTTGCTGCTACAGTTCATTCCATAAAGTCTGTTTTGTAGTTACTATACTCCTTTTCATAATACATATATATGAATATGTCTGCTATTTGGACCTTTAAAATGGTATCTTTTTGGATGAATTTTTATCACTTATAGGTAATTTATACACATGTAGACACATTTATTCCCAGCTATTTTGATGAGTACTAATCCTTTTCTCTTTGGTATGAGAACCCTTTTGACTTTTTTGTTTCTAGGCTAAAGCAAAATTTCTCATTTCTTTCCAGAATATGCCACTTCCCTGGGTAGTGATCAAAGCATTTTGTGATAAGAGAAGACTTATTAGGGTATTCTATTAGGAGTTCAATCCCTCCTGATTGTTTATATATTCCTGCTTGACTGAGCAATTTGTTTCTAGGCAGTTTTTTGCCTCATATCCCTAAACTGTTGATCATTTTCTGTCTCTAAAATTTATGATAATGTTCATGCCATCTTCAATGAAATCATTTTCTGTAGTACCTGAAGATAACAGAGTTCCACAATCAGAGAATACTTTAATCTTATGTCTGTCATCCCATCATGTTCCTAGAATCTCTTGGAGTTGGAAAACTGAAACAAATAACCCGAGTCAGAGATGAGACTTCTTCTGTATAAAAAGGGAAAGCAAGTGAGCAATCAGGGAATTGCTTAATTCAGGGGGTGAGGAACCTTTTTTTCTGCTAAAGGCCATTTGGATATTTATAACCTCATTTGTCTGCTATATTTGATCAAACATATAATTAATTCAACCCTAAAGAACTCCTAGATTTATTGAATTTTGGGTCCCACTGGGGATTGCTTTGGCAATGCCAGACTATGGCCCTTATATGACCCAAGGACTTAATATTCCCTGTCCCTAAGGTAATGAAGTGTAATGAATGTAAGGTAATGAATGCTGGAATCGGAATCAGGAAACTGAAGTTCAGATTTAATCTCAGATATTTACTGTCTTGGTGACCTGGGCAAATCAACCTCTTCCAGCATTAGTTTCTTCATTTGAGGAATGGGTATAATAACAGCATCTATTTCACAGGGTTTTTGTGAGGATCAAATGAAATAACACATGCAAAATCTTTTAAAATTTTAAAGTGCTATATAAATGCTAGATGATGATGATGGTGATGATGATTCTACCCTGATTGGATCACATCTAGGCACTATTTTAGGAAGTTCATTAATAAGGAGGAGTTTGTATAGAGGAAGGAGGCCCAGGGAACTTGAAGCTATGACAGATGTGAAGATGCTTAGATTGTATCAGAGAAGACTTACAAAGGATGTGGTAATTTTCTGAAACTTCCATATGGAAATAGAGTACATTTGCTTTGCGTGTTAGAGGGCAGAATTAGGACCTTTGGGCTAAGATGAAGGGAAGAGAATTCTTGACTTTTTGGCTCACAATAAGAAAAATTTTAACAATGAGAGTTGCCTCCAAGATGAAATTGGGTGTCTTAGGAAATAGTAAATTCCCTGTCAATCGAGATCTTCAAGTAGAGTCTATTTATTAAGAGTCTATTTATTAAGACTATTATAGAGGGTATTTGTGATTCTAATATTAAACATTGACTGAAGTAGATGACTCTTGAAGTCTTTTCTATCCCTTAAATATTATGAAAAAGGTTGAAGATAGAGGCAAATGTAATTTTTTTTACCTAGGATTTTCTGGGCATGGCCTTTGTGACTTTAGAGAGGAAAGATTGTATCTGCAAAGGATAAATTGTTGAGAAAAGTGATTTTTGGAAACTTAAAGACTATTTTTATGTTGCAGTTTTGCCAAAGTAAGGCTCACTGGTGCCTACACAGACAAAAAGCTCCAAATGCGATGCAAAGACTGAACTAAGACAATAAGAAATAACCTAGTGACAGTTAACAGGGAAGAACTAGACTATGGTAGGAGAATCTAGCATTGATTCTATGTTTTGTGACATAAGGTTATGATATATGATTCTCTAAACTTCATTTTGTATGTAGTTATTATTTTGTGTTCTATTATAGAGTCCCCTGGGAAAGCCTATTTTGTCAACACTAGACTGAGCCAGAACTCTGAACTCCATTTAGTTTCATATTTAGGATTTTTGAAATGAAGAAGAGTAACAGGTATGGAACTGCTATGATCTCTGGCTTCACTGGAAATAGTTGCTACTGTAAATAATAATAGGATTGGCAAAGGGATCAGGCTCAGCTGTTTGTTCCCCACCCCTTTCCAGGAAAAGCCTTGTAACACTTGTTATATTTCCTTGCTTCTGTGGTCTTGTTGGAGGGTTTACTATGTCTCAAAGACTTTATGAATTAGAAAAGAATTTAGGGAACATCTAACTTAACCCTCTACTCTTGTCAAATCCCTTAGAAATGATCACATTTGAACACTTCCAGGGATGATGAAATCATTACCTTCTGAGGAAGAGCATTCCTAATTTGGATAACTCTTCCCCAAAGTGCCACATACATTGATTTTCCCCTTTAGATATAGATTTCTCCTTTGTGAATCAAAATCTAATCATGAGTCTCATTCAACCAAATATCTATGGCAAAGAGAAAGTAGAATTTTCCTTCTGGCATTAGGATTCCTAGTTTATCTGGTTTATAAATATTAACTATATTTCATCATTTTTATATAAACAACAGGAATTATGGATTTTATTTCTGGATTTTTTTCTTAGATATTGCTTCCCCATGAATTATTGGTTCTTTCTTTTACTGTTCTTCCTAAGAAGCACTAGGCTTGGAAGGTCTATGGGACCAATTTTCTCTTTCTTCCTTTCTTTTCCATTGAAGTTTCTTTTGATCAGATTTGAAAGACTCACCTTAAAAAATATTTTCATCAACACTCTTTCCCTGGCCAGGGGCCCATCATTCCTATATGCTAAGCCATTATTCATAAATCCAAATCCTCTTGACTGACACTAAACTTTGAGCTTATGGTATATTTCCAAAAATCTGTCTTTCTCTTTTGAAACTCCCACCTTCACTTGGCAGTAGTGATGAAAACAACACCTGTATCCTTTGTCTTCATATTCTCAACCAAGACTTCATAATCTTCAGCAATGCTTTCCAGGTTCTTTCTGAACACTATAACATAGATGAAAAGTCAGAGCCACTTCTAACTTCTGCAGTTGAACCATTTTTGGCATTTAGACAAAACTTCCTCCTAGAACCAATTTTCCCCTTAACTTAACCCCTTCCATTACAATCTTTTGACTTTGTTGTCTAAGGCTGAATCCAAACCAAGAAGTATCCCCCTTCCTCTCTTTTATGGACTTGGGTGATTGTACTTATACTGGGTAAGCACCATTTACTGCTTACCCTCAAACTTATCTCCCACAGTTGCTGACAAATGACTATGAAGGAATAACAAACTCTCTGTCTCATTTTTTCTATTTTCTAGTAACTCTGACCCAAGGTACGTGACCTCTAAATCCAATGTTGTTTAGTCTAAATATAAAATGCATTTTCCTCCTAAATCTAGCTTTTAATAAACCTGAGTAGTCAGTTAATTTTATTTTTTAAGTAATTACTTGTATTTTTTTTCTTTCAAAAACAACTCATTTTAGGAGAATTATCTTTATTTGAGGCAGCCAGATTTGACCAGTTTGACAATACCTATTCCTTCATCTACTACCTGCCAAATCTAATAGCCTTTTCTATATCCTTAATCTTATTAGTCTCTTTGAAACCTTTGACACAATTGATTATGATATTATTGCAGAGGATGATTGGGGTCACCAATTTAAGATTTAAAGTTCCCTTGAATGGTCAAATGGTTTGGGGTCATCAATTATGATTGAGAGATTTGAATAGTGAAAGAATTCATGAACATCCCTAGGATTTTAAATGCTCAGCATTATTATAGATGGCTGCAAGTGAACAGATTAAAACCTTTTCTCCTAGAAAAGCAGCAGGCACTTTGAGGACAGAAGTGAATAACAAAAGACTAGGCTAGATTTGAAAGAGAGAGAGAGAGAGAGAGAGAGAGAGAAGAAAGAAAGACAGTCATAAGGGCTGGCTTAGTCTGTCACATAGCATAGGGGTACATAGTTCTCCAGCAGGCCTAGACTAGGAGTACATGGTCTAAGCAAGACAGAGAGAGAGAGAGATAGCCATGCTTGCAAGGCAAAGGTAGGGTAAGGTAGAGAGCAAAGAAGGTAGTGCTTCTCTTCTAGAAGACCTAAATATATTTCTGTAGTGGGCTGGACAAGGGTGGCCACTTGGAGAGTGGTCTAGCACCTGATTGAGGTATTCTCCAATGGGTAAGCTATGTGCTGTTCCTCTCTGACCCAAGGTATATGACCTCTAAATCCAACATGCCATTTCCTGTCATGTCAGTGTAAGCTTGACCCATCAATGGCCAAGGTCAGGTAGCTGGATATCAGAAGGTGGAAGAAGGGGAATTGAAGCTGGGGGAAAGAGAATAAGCCAAGGATACTCTCATTCTTGGAATGGAATCACTTTGAACAATAGAGTTCCTCAGATAGGCGCAAACAATATTTTTCCTTCCACGAAGTTTGTTTCTAATCATATCTTGTATGTCCACAATTCCCTGCATCGTATCTTTCAAGGTTCCTTCCAGTAAATCTAAGGTCTTTCTGGATTCTCTTTTTTCATTAGGCTTTTGTAATAAGACTCCTCTTTTTGTTCTCCTCTCTGTCAAGTTACTTAATCTTCAATCTCCTTTTATGGATCTTCATCTAGGCCACACACACTAATAATGGCTTTGTCCTCCAAGGCTTTGTTCTAGATCTTCTCTTTTTGCTCTTTACTATTTCATCAACTTCCATGGATTCAGTTATCATCTTTGTTCAGATGACTCCCAGATGTATCTCTATCTAGTCTTAATCTCTCTCTCCTGAGATGTAGAAACAGCAACCTTCTGGAGCCCTTAAATGAGCTGTCTCAGAGATATCTCAAACTCACCATAGAGAAAACAAAACATTATCTTTTAACTCTCAAACTTTCTTCTCTTCACAACTTTCCAATTCCTGTCAAAGGTACCACTGATCTCTTAGTCACCTAAGCTTGCAAGCTTATTATCATTAACTGCCCACTTACAATCACCTGACATTTTCAGCCTGTTGCTGGATCTGTTATTTATACAAATGAGATAATACTTGCAAAGGGCTTAGTACGGTGCCTGGAGCATAGTTAGACACTTAAGAAACGCTTGTGTTTCTTTCCCATCCTCTCTTTTGCTTCCCCAATATCTTTCCTTTATATCTCCAGCTTCTCAAACAGAAACTAAATTATTACAGACCCTCATCTATTGTTATAAACTTCTGCATTGTCTTTCCTTACTCCAATCCACACTTCACTCAGATGCCAAAGTGATTTTTTAAAATGTAGGTCTAACTTTGTCACAAGTCCCAAATTAAATAAACTCCAACCTATCTTTATTACTTTCAAAATCAAATAAATATAATATTCCATATGTTTGGCACTGAAAGACCTTTGAAACCTGCCCTCTTCGTATTGTCAATCCTAAAGCTGAAAAAGCAACCCCTTAAAAATAAGGTTAAAATAAAATGACAGCAAATATAGGTTAGACATTTTAAAGTTTTATTTTCTAAGATCTTACCTCTAACCCTTAAGGTGGAGACCATCTGTCTAAGATGATCACTCCAAACTGGGAAAGAAATTAAACTTTATTCAAAAACAGAGAACAGGGAGAATCATTAAATTCCTTAAGTGGCCTAGTCAAAGAAGTTGTACAATATTTCTATCTAAAACAGCTCTTCGAAGATCTTTGTGCAATATTAACTGAATGGTCTTCCAGCATCCTGCTTGTTGTCCTCCTAAATTTGTAATTAATATAGGGAAAGATACTTTAGAGACTTAATTTCTAATTTACTAATAGGTGAAGATTGGATATATGCTAAAGAAATTAATCTTTTACCAGGATATAGTTTTGAGGAATTATTATGCTTAACAGCATCTTCTTTTTAAAATCTTTTATCCTCCCCTCCGCCAAACTCTATACCTAGCTAAACTGGGATACTTACTGAACCTTAGCCATGACTCTTAATCTCTGGACTCTATGCATTTGCCCTGACTGTCTCCCATGCCTGAAATTTTCTCCCTTCTCACATTTCCCTTTTAGTTTCCCTGGACTCTATCCATACTCAGCTCAGATCTCATCTTCTTCTCTGCAGAAGTCTTTTCTGGTCTCTCAGCTGCTGGTGCTTTTCCTCTGAGATTACATTCCATCTACACTGTATATATCTTGCGTGTACATAATTATACTTTGTATCCCCATTAGAATGTGAGCTCCTTCAGTGCATAGGCCATATGGTTTGCCTTTCTTTGGAGCCCCAGGATTGAGCACAGTGTCTGGCACAGAGTAGCAATGTAATAAAATGCTTGTTGTCTGACCTCTTACTCAAAAAAAAATTGTGCAAATTAATGAGATAATATCTGGGTAATCTGATCTCTTTGAAGGAAAATGGGAAATAAATCAACTTAAAAAGTATTTTTTGGTGCACTTATTTTGGCTTAGCCTCCGGCAGAGCTCAGCAAATTTCTCAGGGAACCTATAGCTCAGAAACCCTGAAGGATTATTCCCAGCTGTTCTGCATGTAGTGGGTGGAGAAAGTGTGTCAATTGTATACAAAGGTGCTCTTAATTTCTAGAACAAAAAGCTTTAGGCTCAGACATTTTGGAGGATTGTGAGAATGAGCTATGTCATATTGTCACCTCCTAATTGTATAGAAGTGGCAACTAGGATATAGCATTGGGTTTGGAATCAGTACTCAGGAGCTTATCTTCATGAATTAAAATTTGACCTCAGACCCTGGTGTGACTCTGGACAAGTCCTTTATAATCCTGTTTACCTCAGTTCCTCAACTGCAAACTTAACTGGAGAAGGAAATGGCAATTCATTCCATTATTTTTGCCAAAAAAGACAACAAATAGGATCACAATGTCTCTGATACTACTTAAATGACTGAACAATAAAAATGACTAGAACATTTTTCAAACACTTTCACATTATTTCATTGTATCCTAACAGTTTTGTTAGATAGGGAGGGAAAGTATTATCAATTTATGGATATGGCAACTGAGACTCTGGAAGGTTAGATGATTTACCTAAAGTTCTAGTATAGGACAGGTTCAAGTCTCCAGATTTCTTTTCCCTGTTCTATCAGCCCGTGGACTCCCTGGGGACAGAGGATGCTTTTTTTTTTGCTCTGCTTTATTTTGTATTTTCAGCATTTAGTACAGTGCTTTGGCACATAGTAGACAATAAATGCCCATTGACTTGAAAGCATTGATTTCATTTTAAGTCCTTGTTTCCAATTAAAAATGAGTATAAAAATATTTTCTAAATGCCTGAATGGAGATTATGAAAGGTGAACAAGCTGGGTGATAGTTATGAAAATTTTAAGGTCAGATTTTAACTCATGAAGATGAAGTCCTGAGTACTGATTACAAGTCCAGTGATCTAGCCATTATGCCACCTAGCTGCCCCTTCTACATGAATATGATATGATAATATGATATACCTTATCCTCACAGTCCTCCAAAAAAATCTGAGTCTTGAGTTTTTTGTCCTAGAAATTAAGAGCACCTTTGTATGCAATTCACAGTTTTTGAAAGATATTCATTAGAGGAATATATGAGAGACTCTTAAGCCAACATAGAGTAAAAAGGAAACAAACTCTAAGTAAGGAAAATAGTGACAGATGTTCTTGCTTGAGCTTGAAAGTGAAGGGTACTGATAATTTTTTGTTGCTGATATTATCCCCTCCTTCTCTTCCACCCCAATTGAATAATTAACTCCTCACTTTTCATTCTGACCCCTAGAGAGAAACCTTTCAATTTAGATCTCTGCTTAGGGCTGCATTCCCACTGGGTTCATATTGCATTAATTAATTAAGCCTCATAAGAGATCTGCACATGGGGCAGCTAGGTGGCGCAGTGGATAAAGCACCGGTCCTGGAGTCAGGAGTACCTGGGTTCAAATCCGACCTCAGACACTAAATAATTACCTAGCTGTGTGGCCTTGGGCAAGCCACTTAACCCCATTTGCCTTGTGAAAAAAAACTCCTAAAAAAAAGAGAAATCTGCACAGAAAATATAGTACAATCAAGAGCCATTGGCGAAGGGACCACTTGGGGCAAGATTCTTTGAAACACTGGACAACATCAGTGCCACATAGGGGAAGAATGCAGTTCTTGGATTCCTACTAGCAGTGCTGGAGTAACTAGAAACTCACTAGTTTTTACAGATCATCAAACAAGTAGTCATTTTGTTAGCATTAAAGCCCAGGTAGGCAGAAGGGGCAATGCTGTTATTATCTCTGAATATACTTTTCTACTGGTTATTATTACATAGCTCTAGCTGAGACCTCTCTGACTATTATGAAAGCTTCCAGATCTTTACTTTTCCTCTCCCTCCCTGATTGTTTAGCAGTCAAGGATTAATAAGTATGTGGTTACTACAGGGCTTTGCTTGTATTTGAAAGCATGGATTATCTAGTTCCAATCAGTAACTGATTTTTTAGGGGGGGACCAAACTTATGATTTCACTGGTGTTTGAGACTGGCACCTGCTTTGCAATTATGACCCTTAAAGGGTTGTCCGGGAGCACAAAGAGGTTAAATGATAACAGTCCGAATGATTCAAGGGCCAGTTCTCTATCCCAATACTCATGGTGATACATTAATAACTGATTAACAAATGAAAAAGCAGTGATTCAGACTACCATAAAAACTGAAAATTTTTTCCTAGAAGCATCTTCATATTGCATTTGTAATTGTATGAATATCTACACTCTGCAGCTGTAAAAAAAGCAGGATAGTACACCCAGTCTTGACCTTCTTTAAGTCCTTAATGAAGACATTAAGAAATTAATTAGATCTTCAGTTCAAGAATTGTTCTTTATATGGCAAAATGGGAAGATGAACAGGAGGTTGGAAGTTAAGAAAGCAATATATAACTGTCGCTTTTTGACTTCCAAATAAATATACTTTTCTATCTATCAAAATGGAATATAGGTGGTAACAGGAATAGATTAGCCATGATGGATTTGGGACAGAATCTGGTTGGACAGGTGGAATCTGGAAGATATTATAGATCTAGGAAAACAAGCCTAGAGCAGTGGTGTCAAACTCAAATAGAAGTGGCATGATCAAACCACATAAGGATCCCTGAAGGTAGCATAATGACTTAGAAAATCACAAATTAACATTATGTATGTTTTATTGTATTTTTGTTTATTTTGTTAAATATGACCCATCCATCAACATGTGTTTGACACCTCTGACCTGGAATATTGGGAGGTCAGCAAGTAGTAAGGTGAAAAACTATTTCTGAAAAGATCAAGCCCTGTCCACCCTAACCTTATCAAAATTAAGTGCCAACCACCCTGTGATATCATTGCTCTCACTTCCAGATTTGACAAACTGTGATGCTATTGGTCTCACCTCCAGATTTGCAGGTGAACTACTTAGTCAATTAGCACTTACTGTCGGTTAAATCACCTTATCTCTGCCCATCTCCATGACTTCATCTCACCAAATATTGAAACCTGCTCTTGCCCAGGGTTTTGTTTATCTTGTAGCTAGCAGGAAAATGTGAATTAGCATATTGGGTCAGATTTTTAACCTTTTTATAAGTAGGTACTAATATTTAAATGTCACATGCTAGAATCAACTTTTTGGTTTTCACCAATACAGGTACTGATTGAAGGGGAATTTTTGTGTAATAAACAAAAATTTCAAAAAAGCAACACTAAGTCCTATTTAATGTCAGGCACTACACTAAGTTTCAGTATACAAAGAAAGGCAAAAGCACTTACTTTACTCAAGACCACATCCTAATGGCTATTTGTGTGTTTAAACTATAGGCAAACAACTGTTTACTTTCAAGATATACTTCTCAGAGGGAAGGATTAGCAGGGAGTGCTAGAAAGAGGAGAACAAATTTTTACAGAAGGTGGGATTTGGACTGTCTTAAAGGAAGCTAGGGGAAAGCATGAGGCAGAGGTGAGAAGGAAGTCCAATTATGGGCTCAGCTAGCTAAAAGACTTCGAATCAGAAGATGGAGTCTCATGTGAAAAAAGCAATAAGAAGACTAGGTCCCTGCATTGCTGATTGGGGAATAGTGAAGTAAAGTATAAGAAAATTGGAAAAGTAAGAAAAATTCAGTTTATGAATGGCTCTAAAGGTCAAATAGGATTTTATATTTGATCTGGGAAATAAGGAATCACTGGAGTTTCTTGAATAGATCAGATCTGTGTTTTAGGATGATCCCTTTGGTACTTGGTAGAGCTATTTGGATAGTGTATTGGAATGGGGAGAGATTTGAGGCAGGAAGACCAACCAGAACTTTGGTGATCATCTAGGCATGAAGTAAGAAGGCCTATGCTAAGGTGGTGGCTTTGTTAATGGAGATAAGAGGATGCATGATAAATGTTGTGAAAGTACAAAATGACAAGACCAGGTAACATAATAAGTGTGAATGAGAAACTGAGGAAGACATTAAGATAGTGAGCCTGAGTGAGGAGAATATACTCAATAGAAATAGGGAAGTTTTAAAAAGGGTAGGGTTTATGAGAAAAATAATGGATTCTTATTTGAAAATGTTGAATGCAAGAAGTCGACGTATCCAATTTGATATGCCTATTAGGCTATAGAGATGTTAGGATGAAGATCAAAAGAGAGATGAAGCTGTATAAATACATATCTGACAATAGTTTACCTAGAGATAACAATGGAATCTGCGTGATCTTATGAGATCATCTAGTCCTATAGTTAGTGGCCATGACCTGGATGAAGATTCAATAGTGGAGTCCAAAAAGACATATAGAGAACTGAAAGATAGTAGTATCATAAAAACTTAGAATGGAAAAAGGATGTAGAAGAAGGGGATGACTGACAGTGTCAAAGACTTCAGAGAGGTTCAGAGGCTTCAAAGAGGGATAAGGATTGAGAAAAGGATGTTAGATTTGGAAACTAAAAGATCATTTGTAACTTTGGAGAGAAAAGTTTCATTTGAATGATAATGTTAGAAGCTAGACTGCAGAGGTTGTAGAAGAGGAAGAAGAGAGGTGAGGTGGAAGCATGGATAAGAGACAGCTTTCACAAGAAGTTTAGCCACAAAAGGGAGGAGAGCTATAGAAATGATAGCTAGTAGGGATGAATAAATCAAGTGAAAGTTTTTATGGCTGGGAGAGATATGTGTGTGTTTGTAAGCAGTGAGGAAGCAGTCAATAAATAAAGAGGGATTGAAGATGAGTGAGTTAATGGAGATGATCGAGAAGATGAAGTATAATGGAATTAAGTTTGCTGAAAGAGGGGTTTGTCTTGGCAAGGAAAAGGACCATCTCTTCTTGTGCAGCAGCTATGAAGAAAGATATAGTGAGAGAAAGACATTTGAATGATGTGAGATGAATAGAAGGAGAAAAAAAGGAGGTCTTGGCTAAGTGTTTTATTTATTTATTTGTGGAAAATTCTAAACTGTGGCAATGGAGATGCAACAGAAAGTTGGAGGAGGGATGAGAAGTTTGGAAAAACTGCTGTGAAGAGTGGGAAATTGAATGAATTAGGAAGGTGTAAAATAATTGCTCACTACTTTGAGAACTGACTTGTTATTATATAGCATAAATTTGTGGTGGTCTTTGGAATCATGATTTATAAGATTTCTCTCTAGCTCAGTCTAACAGTAAGTGAATAGGAGCAATTGATGGGAGTAATTCAATATTGGGGTTTGGCAAAGCATGATCAGTACTTTGATAACAAGGCAAGGTAGTAGTAAGAGTGTAGAAGAAAGTATTAAGATGAACTGATTCAGATTGAATTATAAGAAAAAGAAAGTAGCCAGGCTTTCTTATACCAATATTCCAAAGAGATGGAAGAAAACAAAATAACCCTAGAACAGTCAAAAAGATTCTGCCTTGATCAGAAAAGAAATGCTGATTTTTACTGAGGATAATAAACTGATGACTAGAAGATACAACAATATATCCTGCACTTTTCCACTAGGACAGCAGAAAAGCAACCCTGGGGATGACTCTTGCAGAAAGCAACCCTGGGGATGACTTTCTTAATTCCAACAGTTCATATTTTGAAACAAAATGCATTTTAGGGGGAGTTTACAGAGGCATATTCACTTTGCACTGACTTGACCAAAACCTGAGGCATGGAAACTATACCCAAAGCAAGAAATCTGCAAGGAAAATTTTTTTTATTAAACTTTCTGCTAATAGAATACTTTTTAACTTTAAAATCCAATGGTTAGGGGCACCTAGGTGGCGCAGTGGGGGGCGGCTAGGTGGTGCAGTGGATAGAGCATTGGCCTTGGAGTCAGGAGCACCTGAGTTCAAATCTGGCCTCAGACACTTAATAATTACCTAGCTGTGTGGCCTTGGGCAAGCCACTTAACACAATTTACCTTGCAAAAACTAAAAAAAAAAAAATCCAATGGTTATATAATCATAGATTTACAGATATCCTCCGGTCCAATTCTCTCATTTTAAAATTGAGAAAATTGAGGCCTAGAGAAGATAAATAATCTGCCCTACAATATACATGCACTAAGCAGCAGAGCAAGAATGTGAACCCAAGTCCAAACCCAGTGCTCTTTCAGTCATACTGTGCTGTTGGAATTGTGTCCTCTGTCATCCAAGAGAAGAGGGAATCAAGGATTCGGTTGACAATGATGATTTAAAAACATATGTATGATTTTTGTACTTTGTTGGATTGAAGGTAGAGAGAGGGTTCCTGGAATTAATTATGTAACTTAAAAACAAAGGATAGATAATAAGTGGATAAAAGTGATGCTTTGGTAAAAATGAGTAAAAATCTCTATCTTTGCTTTAGTTCCATCACATTTTAACCAAATTCAGAGAAAATGATTTAGAGAATCTATTCCCTGTTCACAAAGAAATCACAATTATACTAAAACTTAGGGATACCTCTGATACTACCGCCAGGAAGCCTGTGAGAAGCTTTAGAAACAAGTTTTTAATAACATGTATGAAAAATATTGCCTTAATTGGGATAGATGTTCCAAGAATAAGGATTAGAAGTTGATTATAGTAAGATGGTAATATGAATTCTCAGAAGATGCATCTTTCTGTCAAATCTCAATGGTGATTCTGAAGGCAGATATATATATATATATATATATATATATATATATATATATATATATACACATACACATACACACACATACACACACAAACACTTATTTATACCCATACTCATATCTATCCATCTAAATATCTATCAATATACACATATATGAATATATATATATATACATAATGTATCTATAACATACTTTTATACATATTTAAAATATATGGAGGTAAAATAATAATAATACTATATATACATATGTATTAGATAGATATATGACTATTTACCTCAGAAGAAATTGTTGTTCACCATGAATTAGCTGAAGCTCTGAATGAATATAGCAGTCATTGCTCACAAACTGTTAGCTAACTTCAAAGGTAAGTGAATATGTCACAAATAGTTTGCTGGGTATGAGGAAGCAGGAGTCACTGAGATAAAGCACAATATTAGAACTATTATATCTTTTTAAAACTAAAAATAATGCATTAAACATTATTATTTTTAATTTATAGATTGACACTAGAACCCTCACTCAATTGGGAAAGTCAAATGATCATGTGATATGCTTAGTTTGTGAGATATCCTGAGGGAAGAGCAGATTTTCCCCATGCTGATGAGTTGAGAGTGGTGCCTCATTCATTTTCTTTTGAGTTTTGTGATATATTGTAGTTTGTTTATGCTTGGGTAAGGCAACTTATAAATTATCTAACTTTATTCTAAACTAACCATCACAGAATGGGCAAGTAGGTTAAAAAAAAATTCTGCAGCTACCACAAATGAAGATAATACATTATTATGTAAACCAGAAAAAAATGGAACAGATAAAACTTTTAGGAAAAACTGTCTTTTTCAGCCTTGAAGCAAAAATAATGAAAACATAATCAGAACTGGTGAAAAATATTAAAATATCAAGAAACTGAAGTATGGGTTTATATACTTAACAATGAATCTCAAAATTATATATAAAAATTATCCCCAAAGTTATGGTTCTAATAGTTTAAGATGTTAGCTACTAAGAGAATGAAGTCATCATAACTGTAGCATATTTAAAAACTAAGCTTTATTTTTTTTTATGTGATCTGAATTTTTTCTCATATTGGTACACCAAAAAATATCCCAAACAACTTGGGAAAAGTATTTTTCTAATCTGTTAAAAATTTGTCCAAATGAAGAGTTTTAGCAAGTTTTGAACCCATTTGTTAAAAATATAAAAATGAAATACCTCATTATATTGTGAGAATAATGATATGACATCAAGTAAAATGAAAGCTTAATAGCTGAATTTCAACAAAACCTTTGCATAATTGTTAGTTGTAGTTGAAAAATTAGTAACATGGTCTAATAAGTATAGCTAATGTTTAATTTCTTCCATTTTTATCCATTTATCTTTGTGAGACAGCTTTTATTTTAGTTTTGACTGCTATTAAAACTTCATTGCAAAATAAATTAAATGTAGAATCAGTTTTGAATCACTATCACAAAATGTTAAATAAAATTTTAAAAATAATGAGAATTTTCAGTTACAATGCTTTCTCTAAAATATATTTTATAGGAAAAAAGATTTTAAGTACTTTGAGATTATTTAAAATATTTCATTTAAAATAAAACACATAGTAGAGCAATAGCTATAAAAATTTAAATAAATATATGATACAAATGTTGAGATATGAGGGAGCAAAATTTTTTTTATTGATACTGGTACCTTAGCAAAATTGTGTGGAGACCACTGGTTTGTGGAACCACAGGCTGAATACAACTTTAGGAAGGATCTGCCAACAAATTCCAATGACAAGTGATTGATGATGATTGTTGTCTCTCACCAACTATAAAAGATTGACTGGAAAACTAGGCACTCCAGAATAGGTTGCATGTTCATGAGGGGAATGAAGGTGGTATCAGAGGAGATATCTCATTATCATGAATTAGTAGAATTTGAATGAATAATTGTACCAGGCATATCCTCTGGCTTTGTTCATTGGTAATAAATAAAATAGTGTAGAGGAGAGAAGAAATCTAATGCATTTTGCACTTTTAGGCTATTGGATAATCTTTAGAGACATCTTAGCCTTTCACCATAGTAGAAGAGTACACATTTATATAGTGTCTACTATGTGTTAAAGTTTTTACAAGTGTCTGATTTATTCCTAATAACACCTCTGTGAAATAAATGGTATTATTATTTTACAGTTGAGGAAGCTGAGGCATGGGTATGAGGTTATATAGTATGACTCACCTAAGGTAGCACAGCTAATAAGTGTCTGAAGCTAAATTTGAACTCAGGTGTTCCTTCTTCCAGGACTAATGCTCTTTTCACTCTTCCACCAGTTGCCTCTAGCATCAGAACTGTCAGAGTCAAGAATCAATTTCCTTTTATTCACTGTTCTGATAGGGCCTCTATTCCAAAGAAGAAATGATTAGAATAGATCACTCTACCATGGCATGCTTACTTGGGTTCAGGAAACCCTAAAATCAATTGGAACCCTCTCCACTCTATCTCTGATCTAAATTCTCTTAATCTGAGAACGCATCCCAAGAAATTCAGGGATCTTACTTTAAGAAATGGAGCAAATCAAAGAATGAGTTGAACTGAGTTGCATGACTAGGACCCTTCATGAAATAACAGTCCTGGTTAGGACCTTATCATTCAGGACAGCAGATCCCAGGGTTGAGGAATCATAAGGGATGCATTTCAAGACTGAAGTACTATAAATAAATTTGCTTGCCAAAGGTCCTTTAGCTAGATGTTTTGACTGTCAATAGCCATATGATATCCCAAATGAAGTCTGAAGGGATATTAGATTTGATGATTTTATAGGGATCTAATTGGATTGTATAAAGGCACTGAGGTGGCACAGTGGATAGAGAACTGGGCTTGAAAGTGGAGTGATTTCTCATGAATTTAAATATAGCCACAGACACTTATTAGCTGTGTCACAACCCCATTTGCTTCAATTTTCTTATCTGTAAATGTACTGGAGAAGGAACTGACAAACCACTTCAGTATCTTTGCTAAGAAAATCCTCAAATGGGTTTATGAAATATCAGAGATGTCTGAAAAACAACTGAACAGCAGCAACAATTGGATTCTAGAAGTTTACACACCAATCTAATTTACAAAGATAGTGATCTGAATGTAGAGAAATTTCCAGATCATATTGCAAAAATAAGGTAGAGTAACACCATGACTCTCGGCTGACAGTAGCTGACAATGATTCTGGTACAGAGAAGTGGGGGAGATGGTTTAATGGAGAAAGTTAAACTCAGTCATATATCTATATCTATATCTATATCTATATCTATATCTATATCTATATCTATATCTATATCTATATCTATATCTATATCTATATCTATATCTATATCTATATCTATATCTATATCTATATCATCATCTCTCTCTATCTCTCTCTATCTCTCTCTATCTCTATCTCTATCATCTCTATCTCTATCTCTATCTCTATCTCTATCTCTATCTCTATCTCTATCTCTATCTCTATCTCTATCTCTATCTCTATCTATCTATATATGTCTTGTAAAGCTCAGAATATCCTCTAAGTCCTCCCAAGCAACTCCTTAGGATTGAAATTTGCAGGGGTATTCCCCACAAAATTAGTGAAGACAACTATGAGCAGTGTTTCCTTGCTTAAGCAGAACCACAGATGATTACATTTCTTGCCACAGTTGTGAGTCACCAAGTGGAAAACATAAAACTACCAATTTTATTACCTCCCCCACCCCCATTTTTTATTTAGTTACCTATTTGGTATAGAGAAATAGTTAGATGTATAGATAGGCAGGTAGATAGGTATCATGCTTCCTTGTGAAAGCATGGGACTCTAGCTGCAAGAGAGATAGAGTAAAAGGTGAGAAACTTTGTGAGAGGTGTTATAGGTATTGTTTCCTAAATATAAGTATAAAAGTATATGACTCAACATGCTAAAAAAGCTGGTAGATATTTATGTTATCTGGGATTCATTACAGAATCTGGACCTGCCAAAAATATATTATTTATAATTTTGAATATATACAAGAGGCAGGGGCCTTCATATCCTAAATGATATTTATGCAAAGAATAATATACAAGTACCACCTAAAGTAGGAATTTAAGGGTGTGGCTTTGTGGGACATTTCATGAAAAAATTCATAGCTGCCAAAGTTTAAAAGATTTATTGCACAAAATTCAAAGTCTTATGATGGATTCTTTATATTTTAGCAGCTATTGCTTGAGAAAATTGAACTGGAGATCCTGGTGTAGCATGGAAGATTGATGTGTATGGAAATCAAAGCCATCCATTCATCAACTTTTGAATAAGCTACAACAGGCTATTGAGTTTCCAGAGTGCAAGGGTCATTGCTGACACTTTAAAAATATAGCTTAGAATCAGGGTCATATAGGACCCTTGTTTGATTCAGAATGTTATGAACTTTATTAAGTGATTCCCACTGAGTGGATTGAGTTGATAGAATAGCCTAAGAAAAAGAGTTTATGGAATAGCTAACATGAGTTTTGCCATTACTGTAAGCAGGTCATTCATACCCCAAAGGAAGCTTGGATAACATGTCCCTTGGATATCATAGTCATTATAATAAAAGCTAACATTTATATAATACATACTATATGTCAAATACTAGTGAAGTTCTTTATAGTCTTTAACTCACTTGGTCCTCACATGAAGCTCCCAGTTTAATGGGGGAGACAACATACATACAGTCAAGTACAAATGAACTATTTGCAGAATAAATTTGAAATATATAACAATTTGTTTAATGGCATCTTTACCTGCCTGAAACTATACAAACTGCTTGATCCTTACCAGAGTATTATTTTTACAATACCAATTCTATGATTTTTCACTAGCTGAGTGGAGGAAGCCCTCAAAGGATTACCTGAGTGAGGTGAACTGTGGATTACCAGCAAGGGAATATATCATAGAGTTGTTTTAGCTGGCTCCTAAAGGCTTTGAATAGTATAGCTGTTCTTAAGCAGAAGGATATTATGCTGAATTTGAGAGGAGAATGGAGGTCAATTCTGAAAGCTTCAAGGATCTCTTGTTTGACTATTTCATGGATATAGAGAGTGAACTGGTACAGACAACAAAGCAAAATGCTATTAGACATGATAAGAGATGTTGGCTGATGAAATAAAAAAAAAGAAACCACCTCTGGTTTGGAACAAATGGATCATAACCAAGGATTTGAATATATATTTCTTTATGGCTACCAAATCTTTTATAGGCAGTGGCAAAATCTATTTTTATGCATAAGATGTGTATGTGTGTGTATGAATATGTTGCCCATGTAGGCAATTCATGTTCATATCTGTCTAGATGGATTCACAAGAAAGCATGAATAGATTTCTCTTCCTATCTTCTTCAAGGGAGCCAAATTCCTGCTAGGAGGGATACAGAAGATTGGGGCCATAAAGCTAGACTTTGTTTTCTTCAGATGGAAAGAATTGGGTTAGAATTATATCTATCTAATCTTGTCCTTTAAGTGTTGTTAGACCAGAGGAAATAATTTTTAGGTCCAATTTGAGTTCCTGATCACTAAACCTTACCAATGAAGGAATACCTCAAACTAATAAACAGAGAGGCAAATAAACCCATTTATCCAGGATAGTAGTCTATGTAATAGTAATCAGAGAAGTTGTATAGATGAGAATATACCAGATAATACACAGGGTAATTGAGCTCTCCATTCAAGAGTGAAGTACTTGAATCAAAGAGAGGAAACTCCTAAATTTCACCCAATCCATGAAGTCTATAGTGTGATAAACTAGGAATAGGGGATGATAAAGATGTTGGATCCTCTTGCATTACCTTTTTTTTTGCAGTGGAGTTAAGTGACTTGTCCAAGGTCACATAGGTAATTATTAAATGTTTGAGTTAAGATTTGAACTCAGGTCCTCCTGCCTTCAGGTTGCTGGTCTATCCACCTGACTGCCCCTGTCGGATCCTCTTTAAGTCAACTTTCTCTAGAGTTTTTCTTTCCAAGATACCAGTTTATGGCTCCTCCAATAGTAAATTATGCTCCCCAAAGACTTCCAAATCACTAAAACTTTTTTTTTCTGGTCACCTTTGCTAATCTAATGCTTGTATAGAATCTTATCAGTTGTTTTAACTTGAATTTTTCTTATTTTTAGTGATTTGATGAATTTTTTGATATGCTTGTACATTGCTTAGATTTCTTACCTTTGAGAACTGCATGTTCATGTCCTTGACCATTTGTCTCTTGGGGAACAGTTCTTGTTTTTATATTTATATCAATTTCATATATGTGTGTGTGTGTGGGGGGTATGTGTGTATATATAGCAGCAGACTTTTATCAGAGAATATTGCTGTAAAGATCCCCCCTCCAGTTAAATGACCCCTGTAAAAGTCTAATTTAAATATTTTTATCTGTGCAAAAAAACTGACCATTTAAACTTCTGTTTCTATCTTTCATTGTGCCTTAAATTTTTTGTGATATGACCTTTAACAAGTAGGTCATGTTTCCATTTGGAGCTTATCAGAGTATAGTATATATCATACTTAGTTTAAATGTAGTTTCTGCCTGACCACTCTTCAGTTTTCCCAGTAGCTGGATTTGGATTCAGGTGAGTAGGTTTGGAATCACAGGAATGATATTACTTTGTTACCTTAGGTTAGTCATATAATCTCTAAGAGTCTCCATTTTTCTTCAGTAATATGAATGATAAAAATAACACTTGTTCTGTATACTTTTCTTTTTTTTATTTTAAGGATCTAGATTTATTTTATATTATTACAATAATTTTGTTATAAACATACCCCCCACAAGACGATGAGAAACCTCAAGAAGAGTGAGATAGAGAGAAAAAAAATTACTTCAGTCTGTGTTCAGATTCCAATGGCTCTGTCTCTGGGGTGAGTTGCTTTCTTTATCACAAGTCCACCAGAGAAGTTGCTTCAATATTTTCCCCACAGTTGCTATTACTAGCTGTATTTCTCTCCACTCTATTCATCCCTACTCTCATTTATTCTATTCTCTCTCTCCTTTTATCCTGGCCCTGTCCAAAAGTGTGTTGTATCTGAGTGCCCTCTCCCTCAATTTTCCCTTTCTTCTATCACCTATTCCCCCCTTCCCTCCCCCCATTCCCCCTTATCCCATCCCTTTCTTCTGGGGTAAGATAGATTTCTATATCCCATTAAGTGTGTATGTTATTTCCTCTCTGAGTCATTTCTTTTTTTAAATTTTTAAATTTAATATTTATTCTCATTTTGTACAAAAATTTTTTTACATTAGTAAAATATTCTTGTTTAAGAGTAAATGAAATACCCCCTCCCCCTCATAAATATAGACTTGCTTGAGTGATAAAGTAAAGGGGAGAGAAAAAAATTAAAATAAAAAATAACAGAAATAATTGTAGGTATGGCCAGTTGGTGCAATGGACGGAGCACTAGCCCTGGAGCCACTAGCACCCGAGCCCACAACCAGCCCCATACACCCAACAATCATCCAGCCGTGTGAAATGCAAGCCACAGGAACCCTACTGCTCTGCAAAAACCAAAAAAAAAAAAAAAAGAAAAAAGAAGAAAAAAGGACCCAAAATAAAATAAAATAGTAATAATAGTAGGGGTGGCTGGGTGGCGGACAGAGCATTGGTCCTTGAGCCAGGAACACCTGGGTCCAAATCCGGCCTCAGACACCCAACAATCACCCTGCTATGTGGCCCCAGGCAGGCCACCCAGCCCCATTTGCCCCCCCCCAAATAATAATAAAAAATGTGCTTCAGTCTGTGTTCCAACACCACCACCTCTGTCGTGGGTGGATCACATTCTTTATGATAAGTCCAGCACAAAAGTTACTTCCATATTTTTCCACCATTGCCATTGCTGATCGCAACTCCCTCCTTTCTTATTTCTCCACTACCATGTACTATATTTTCTCTCTCTTTTCATTCTGACTCTGCTGTAGGGTATCTGAGTGGTGCAGCAGACAGATCCCTGGCCCTGGGACCAAGAGGCCCTGAGCCCCCATATCACCCTTAGGCCCAGCATCCACCTGGCCCTATGGTCCTGTATAGGCCATCCAATCCCAGCCCCTTGCAAGAAGTAAAAAAGAAAATGTGTTATACCTGACCACTCTCCCCCCATGGTTCATCCTCTCCTCTATCACTCACATCCTCCCTTTCCCCCTGTCCCCCCTCTCTCCTTCATACTCCAAATGCCTATACCCCATTGAGTATATATGCTGTTTCCTCTCCTAGCCACCTCTGATGAGAGTGAAGATTCCTTCATTCCCCCTTGCCTTCCTCCCTTCCATATCATTGCAATAGCTCATTGTTATAAAGACAAATCTTATTATATGAATTATCTTGGCTTATTCCCCCCTCTCCTTTTTCTTTCTCCCATTACATTTCCCTTTTTTCCTATTGACTCCATTTTTACACTATATTTTATCTTCAAATTCAGCTTTCTCTTGTGCTTCATCTATAAAATCTCCTTCTACCTGTTCTGTTAATTGAGAAAGTTCATATGAGTATTATCAGTGTCATTTTTCTATGCAGGAATACATGCAGTTCATCATCATTAATTCCCTCATATTTTCCCCTTCTCCTCCAATCTCTATGCTTCACCTGAGTCCTGTATCTGAAGATCAAACCTTCTGTTCAGCTCTGGCTATTCCAACAAGAACATTTGAAATTCTTCTGGTTCATTGAAAGGACATGTTTTTCCCTGGAAGAGGACATTCAGCCTTGCTGGGTAGTTGATTCTTGGCTGCATTCTAAGCTCTTTTGCCTTCCGGTATATTATATTCCAAGCCCTATGAGCTTCCAATGTAGTTGCTGCTAAGTCCCGTGTGATCCTGACTGCAGCTCCATGATATCTGAACTGTGTCCTTCTGGCTGCTTGTAATATTTTCTCTTTGACTTGGGAGTTCTGGAACTTGGGTATAATATTCCTAGGGGCTGGTTTTTTGGGATCTCTTTCTTGGGGGGATTGGTGGATTCTCTCCATTTCTATTTTGCCCTCTGCTTCTAGGATATCAGGACAATTTTCCTGTAGTAATTCTTTGAAAATGATGTCAAGGCTCTTCCTGATCATGACTTTCAGGTATTCCAAAATTTTTGAATTATCTTTCCTAAGTCTGTTTTCCATATCAGTTGTTTTTTCAATGAGATATTTCACATTCTCTTCTAATTTTTCATTTTTTTGGTTTTGAAGTATTGATTCCTGATTTCAGGTAAATTCATCAATCTCCCTGAATTCTATTCTTTGTCTGAAGGATTTGTTCTCCTCAGAGAGTTTTCTTATCTCTTTTTCCATCTGGCCAATTTTGCTTTTTAAAGCATTCTTCTCCTCCATAACTTTTTGAACTGTTTTATCCATTTGACCTAAGCTGGTTTTTAGCATGCTATTTTCTTCAGCATTTTTTTGGATTTCCTTGACTAGGCTGCTGATTTCATTTTCATGTTTTTCCTGTATCTCTCTCATTTGTTTTCCCAGTTTTTCTTCTAACTCCATCATTTGATTTTCAAAGTCTTTTTTGAGCTCTGTCATAGCCTGAGCCCAATTTCTGTTTTTCTTGGAGTCTTTAGATGCAGGAGCTTGTGCTTCCTCATCTTCAGACTGAGTATTTTGATCCTTCTTGGGCTCTTTTGCAAAATATTTCTCAATGGTGTTCCTCTTTTTTCTTTGCTTGCTCATTTTCCCAGCCTGAGCCTGTTTATGGGGTGCTTCCTAAGCTTTTGGGACACTCCCAAAAGGGTCTCAGTATGTGAGGCTCTGTCCTCCCTCCTGGTCTGTGAATGACCATATGTGCTCCCCTCTGCCACGGGGCTGAGGTGGGGGGGGCATGCTGTTCTATAGGGGGGCCTAGACTGCTATTAGCACCTAAATGTGGTCAGAGCCCCAGAGTCCTGTTCCAGGGGCAGAGGACAGAGCTCTACAGTCTCTCTCTCTCTTCACTTCCCTCCCTAGGTTCAATGGGTTCATGCCTTGGGGACTCCTGCTTATCCGCTCAGCCTGCTTCTGTTCTTGGAACTTGGCTGTGCTTGGCTCGCTCCCCCTGCTGTTCCCCCAATTTGTGCCTGGTGGTCCCTGGGGCGTAGCTCAGGAAACTACCCCACTGCTGTGAGCTGCAGCTCTCAGTGCCCTGGGACTGCCTCTGGGAGGCTGAAGTTCTTTCACTGTGGCAGGCCACCCCTCCGACCCCAGGGGAGCAGAGCCTTTCTGCTCTTTTCCAGGTTACCTTGAGTAGGAGAACTGCGTCCCTGGGTCCCTCTGTGGGTTCTGTCTCTTGAAAATTTAGTTAGAGTCCTTAGTTTTATGAGAGAGTGCCTAAGACATGATCCTTTCTTGTTGCCATCTTGGCTCTGTCCCCCCTCTGAGTCATTTCTGAGGAGAATGAAGGTTCACTTATTCCCCCTTGCCTTCTCCTGTTCCACTCCATTGAAAAATTTTTTTCTGGACTCTTATGTGAAATTTCTTAGCTTTTTCTTTATCTTCTTTCCATTCCTTCAAGTAGTTTCCTTTATCATCCATTGACTCCATCTTTTTACTATATTATACCATTATATTCTGCTCCTTCCTATGTCCTCTCTATATATGCTGCTTCTAACAGCTCTTATAAATGAGAAAGTTCATATGAGTTGTCAATATCTTCTTCCCATGTAGGAATATAAACAGTTCAATATCATTAAGTTCCTCATAGTTAGTCCTTCTCTTCCATCCCCCTCAATGGTTCCCCAGAGTCCTGTACTTGGAGATCAAACTTTCTGTTCAACTCTCATTGTTTCACTTGGAAAGTTTGAAAGTTCCCTGTTTCACTGAAAGTCCATCTTTTCCCCTGAAAGAGAATGTTCAGTTTTGCTGGGTAGCTTATTCTTGGTTGTGAACCAAGATCTTTTGCCTTCTGGAATATCGTATTCCAATCCCTACGAACCCTTAATGTAGATGTTGCCAGATGCTATGTAATCCTGACTATGGATCCTGGGTAGTTGAACTGTTTATTTCTGGCATCTTTTAGAATTTTCTCTTTGACTTGGGAGTTGTGGAATTTGGCTATAATATTCCTGGAAGTTTTTCTTTGGAGATTTCTTTCAGAAGGTGACTGGTGAATACCCTCAATTTCTATTTTACGCTCTGCTTCTAGGATCTCAGGGCAATTTTGCTATAATATTTCTTGAAAAATGAAGTCTAAGCTCTTTTCTTGCTTGTGACTTTTAGGTAACCTAATAATTTTAACTTATTTCTTCTGGATCTGTTTTTGAGGTTGGTTGTTTTTCCAATGAGATATTTCACATTTTCTTCTAATTTTTGGCTTTTTTGGAAGGGTTTTATTTCTTCCTGATTTCTTGCAAAGTCATCAGCTTCCTCTAGTTCTATTTTGCATTTGAAGGAGTTATTTTCTTCAGAGAGTTTTTTTATCTCCTTTTCCAGCTGGCCAATTCTTCTTTTTAAGGCATTCTTCTCCTCATTTGCCTTTTGTTTTGCTTTTTCTATTATGCCTAAACTGGTTTTTAACATATTATTTTCTTCAGTATTTTTTTAGATTTCTTTCACCAAGCTTTGAATTTGGTTTTCATGATTTTTCTGCATCATTCTAATTTCTCCTCCCAATTTTTCCTCCTTCTCCCTTAATTGCTTTTCAAAGTCTTTTTTGAGCTCATCCATAGTCTGAGCCCATTTTCTATTTCTCTTGCAGGTTTTGTATATGGAAGCTTCAATTCTGTCATTATTTGAGTTTGTGTTTTGATCTTCCATGGGTCTAAAATAATTATGGTCAGATTCTTCTTTTTCTGTTGTTTACTCATTTCCTCAGCCCAAGACTAATTTACAGCACTTCCAAGGCTTTGTTTTTTTTTTGGAACATCCCACTGGGAACTTAATTCCTCCAAGGTCTTATGCTCTTTTGCCTATGCTTTGATATGTAGATGACCAAAGCACACCCCTTTGCCCTGGAGCTGTAAGGAGGGGTCCCTGGATTGGCTATCTTAGTATGGAAGCCCAAAATGCAACTTGGATCTAAGTGTGGGCAATCAGCAATCCTGCACCTAGGGAGAGCAGAGAAATATCTGCCTTCTCCCCTGACCCCCTTACCATCTGTTGGCTGTGTTCTGGAGGTGCAGGCTGGTCCCCCCCTACCCCGGATTTTTACTGCAGGTTCTGTGGCAGGTGCTCCCTCACTCCACATTCATTCTGGTATAGCAGAATTCTCTCCCTGCCACTTTAATCTATTCTGGGACTGCAGTGCTACTGATGCTTTTTTCTAACTCCTGGTCCTTATGAGACACACCTTTCCCACAGAACTTCTAAGTTTTCTTGGACTGGGAAAATGTATCACTCAGTTTTTCTGTGGGTTCTGCCCCTCTAAGTTTTGGCTAGAGTCATAATTTGATGGCTTTTGGAGTTCCCTGGGGAAGGAGTTCCTCAGGAAATGCTGCCTTCACACTACCTTCTTGACTCTGCCTCTTGTTCTCTTCTCTTAGAGAGATGCTATGGAAAAATTGTTTTATGAATCTCAAAGTACTTCACAAATGTATGGTTTTATTATTACTATTACACTTCTGACTATGTAGTCTTTTATAATTGACCTTAAAGTATGAAACTGGTCTAATGATATAGTAGATAAAATGATGGACTTGAAATCAGAAAAAGGTAACTTTGAAGCCTAAGTATAATACTGTGATTGACTCTGAGTAGGTTACTTAATCTCTTAAAACTTTAGTCTCCTTAAAAATAAATTAGTATAATAATTTTCACATTTACCTCATACGATGTTATAAAGAGCAAATGATGTATGTGTAACATGGTTGATTTTGGCCCCACTCTGAAGTGCCTCTAGCTAGGCCTCTTATAATTCCACTCAGGGCTTTCAGGTATTTTGGGGCATCTCTAGTTTCTGCTATTGGCCAAGTCTCTCCACTTAGTTATGCCCTCTAATTTTTAGGAGACCAGTGATTAGCACCCCAAATTTCATTCAACCATTTGACATTCGCATTTTACAAAATACTTTATCTGTATAATACATACATATATATATATATATATATATATATATATATATATATATATATTTCACAGATATATCAAGGAGAAATATACAATCATTCCTCCAAATCTTGGGGTTACAATTCCATCTATATCACCTTGGTTTCAATTTAGCTCAGTTCCTGCAGCATTGTTCCCATCAAGTTTACATCCAAAAATTTGCTCCTGGCTTCCATTGGTTAGGACATTTTCTTTTCTTTTTTTTTTGTGAGGCAATGGGGCTAAGTGACTTGCCCAAGGTCACACAGCTAGTAAGTATCAAATATCTGAGGGTGGATTTGACCTTAAGTCTTCCTGACTCCAGGGCTGGTACTTGTTCCATTGACATTGACAATGAACTGACTGCAACATCAGACCTGGGATATTGAATTCTGGCATCTCCTAGAACTGGAAAGAGCTAAGGAAAAGGCTAAGGACTATTGGGCCACAGGGGTAGAAAGCTCCATAGTCCTTTCTCTTAAAACATAGTTCTCACTGGAAGTTGTTAGTGAAAAGTCACAAAATCAGCAAAGCCAAGGCTGGTGCTGATAGAGCTTTTTCTGGATGGGCAACCAATAGAAGAAAGCTCTTCTCAATCATGTGATATCACTACCAGAGGAGTTACAGAATATACATGCATGTCCACAACATTATAGAAACAGTTCCTTACCTCTTCTCTTGGAGGGATGACTTTTCAGGATTTGTAACAGATACCTATTACATAAATAAAGTGCTTTGCAAAACTGAAAACCAAATATAACTGGGTATTACTGTCCATTAAAAAAATCTCCTTTCCTTCTCCTAAGAAAATCAAATATGACAATTTGAGAGAATATTGGCTAATGCTATTTTTAATTTGGGTGATGAAGAAAGATTATTTAAAAAACTACCAATGACAAATACTTAACTTGTCTTCATATATTCTTTCAAGCTGTACAGAATTTTTTTTTTGCAGTGCTACTGCTGATTCCAATTCTTTCTTGTCCAGTCATTCAAAATATATAGTCAGCTGCTCACAAATAGCTCTTGGGTCAGCATCTGCCCCTCCCTGCTCAAATTGTGCATGAATCATACTGGAGACAGGTACTTTTTTTTTAGATTTTTTTTTTTTTTGCAAGGCAAAAGGGGTTAAGTGGCTTGCCCAAGGCCACACGGCTAGATAATTATTAAGTGTCTGAGATCGGATTTGAACCCAGGTACTCCTGACTCCAGGGCCAGTGCTTTATCCACTACACCACCTAGCCACCCCTAGAAAGGCACTTTCTACTCATTCCCTTTCATTTTCAGTGTGAAGGGCTTTGATCTATTTGTACTAACGTTCACTGTGCTATCAATAGTCAACCTCAAAGGAGAGGAATGGCAGTATAATTGAATTAAACTAAAGTTTCTTCTCTTTTTTTTATTAAAGATATTATTGAGTTTTACAAATTTCCCCCAATCTTGCTTCCCTCCCCCCACCCCCACCCCACAGATAGCACTCCGTCAGTCTTTACTTTGTTTCCATGTTGTACCTTGATGCAAATTGGGTGTGATGAGAGAGAAATCATATCCTTAAAGAGAACAGAATTCTCAGAGGTAACCAGATCAGACAATAAGATATCTGTTTTTTTCCAAATTAAAGGGAATAGTCCTTGTACTTTGTTCAAACTCCACAGCTCCTTATCTGGGTACAGATGGTACTCTCCTTTGCAGACAGCCCAAAATTGTTCCCAATTGTTGCACTGATGGAATGAGCAAGTCTCTCAAGTTTGAACATCACTCCGATGTTGCTGTTAGGGTGTACAGTGTTTTTCTAGTTCTGCTCATATCACTCAGCATCAGTTCATGCAAATCCCTCCAGGTTCCCTGAATTCCCATACCTCCTGGTTTCTAATAGAACAATAGTGTTCCATGACATACATATACAACAGTTTGCTAAGCCATTCCCCAATTGAAGGACATTTACTGGATTTCCAATTCTTTGCCACCCACAAACAGGGCTGCTATAAATATTTTTGTACAAGTAATGTTTTTACCCTTTTTCCTCATCTCTTCAGGGTATAGACCCAGTAGTGGTATTGCTGGGTCAAAGGGTATGCACATTTTCGTTGCCCTTTGGGCATAGTTCCAGATAGCTCTCCAGAAGGGTTGGATGAGTTCACAGCTCCACCAACAGTGTAATAGTGTCCCAGATTTCCCACATCCCTTCCAACAATGATCATTATCCTTCCTGGTCATACTGGCCAATCTGAGAGGTGTGAGGTGGTACCTCAGAGAAGCTTTAATTTGCATTTCTCTAACAATTAATGATTTAGAGCATTTCTTCATATGGCTATGGATTGCTTTGATCTCCTCATCAGTAAATTGCCTTTGCATATCTTTTGACCATTTGTCAATTGGGGAATGGCTTTTTGTTTTAAAAATATGACTCAGCTCTCTGTATATTTTAGAAATGAGTCCTTTGTCAGAATCATTAATTGTAAAGATTGTTTCCCAATTTACTACTTTTCTTTTGATCTTGATTACATTGGTTTTATCTGTGCAAAAGCTTTTTAATTTAATGTAACAGAAATCATCTAATTGGTTTTTAGTGATGTTCTCCAATTCTTCCTTAGTCATAAACTGTTCCCCTTTCCATAGATCTGACAGGTAGACTAGTCTTTGATCTTCTAATTTGCTTATAGTATTGTTTTTTTTTTATGTCTATGTCCTGTAACCATTTGGATCTTATCTTGGTAAAGGGTGTGAGGTGTTGGTCTAATCTAAGTTTCTTCCATACTAACTTCCAATTATCCTAGCAGTTTTTATCAAAGAGGGAGTTTTTATCCCAGTGGCTGGACTCTTTGGGTTTATCAAACAGCAGATTACTATAATCCTCTCTTGCTTTTACACCTAGTCTATTTCACTGGTCCACCACTCTATTTCTTAGCCAATACCAAACAATTTTGATGACTGATGCTTTATAATATAATTTTAGATTGGGTAGTGCTAAGCCACCTTCTTTTGCATTTTTTTTTTCATTAAGCTCCTGGCAATTCTTGACTTTTTATTTCTCCATATGAATTTACTTACAATTTTTTCTAACTCATTAAAGTAATTTTTTGGAATTTTGATTGGTAGGGCATGAGCAGTTGATATTGAAGGCAAAAGAATTCAATAGCTCCAATTCCTTCCCTCAAGCAAAGGGAGAAGGCCTCTCAACCAAGGTCACAGACACTCCAGAGAAAGCTACCAGCACCTCCTACTGGCCAGCCAGAAAAACTGCACTCATGAGCAGTTGATATTTGCCCAGTTATTTAAATCTGATTTAATTTGTGTGAGAAGTGTTTTATAATTATTTTCAAAAAGATTCTCAGTCTGTCTTGGCAAATAGACTCCCAAATATTTTATACTGTCTGAGGTTACTTTGAATGGGATTTCTCTTTCTAGCTCTTTCTGCTGTTTCTTGCTAGACATATATAGAAAAGTTGAGGATTTAGGGGGGTTTATTTTATAACCTGCAACTTTGCTAAAATTGCTTATTGTTTCCAGTAGTTTTTTAGATGATTTCTTGGGATTCTCTAGGTAGACCATCATGTCATCTGTGAAGAGAGTTTTGTCTCTTCCTTCCCAATTCTAATTCCTTCAATTTCTTTTTCTTCTCTAATTGCTGATGCTAACATTTCTAATACAATATTGAATAGTAGTGGTGATAATGGGCACCCTTGTTTGACCCCTGATATTATTGGGAATGCCTCTAGACTCTTCCCATTGAATATAATGTTTGTTGATGGTTTCAGATAGATACTGCTAATTATTTTAAGGAACAGTCCATTTATTCCTACACTCTCTAGTGTTTTTAATAGGAATGGATGCTGTATTTTGTCAAAAGCTTTTTCAGCATCTATTGATATGATCATATGGTTTCTGATAGGTTTGTTATTGATATAATTGAGTATACTAACAGTTTTCCTAATATTGAACCAACCTTGCATTCCTGGAATAAATCCTACTTGATCATAATGTATTAACCTAGTGATGACTTATTGTAGTCGTTTTGCTAAGATTTTATTTAGGATTTTTGCATCTATATTCATCAGGGAAATAGGTCTATAATTTTCTTTCTCTGTTTTAACTCTTCCTGGTTTAGGTAACAGTACCATATTGGTTTCATAGAAAGAGTTAGGCAGAGTTCCATCTTTCCCTATTTTTCCAAAGAGTTTATATAGGATTGGAACCAATTGTTCCTTAAATGTTTGGTAGAATTCACTTGTGAATCCATCAGGCCCTGGAGATTTCTTTTTAGGGAGTTCAATAATGGCTTGTTGAATTTCTTTTTCTGAGATAGGGTTGTTCAGGTATTTAATCTGTTCTTCATTTAACCTGGGCAACTTATATTTTTGTAAATATTCATCCATTTCACTTAGATTATCAACTTTATTGGCATAAAGTTGGGCAAAATAATTTTGAATTATTACTTTAACTTCCTCCTCATTGGTGGTGAGTTCACCTTTTTCATTTATAATACTAACAATTTGTTTTTCTTCTTTCTTTTTTTTAATCAAATTGACCAGAGGTTTATCAATATTATTGGTTTTTTCGTAATACCAACTTTTGGTTTTATTTATTAATTCAATAGTTTTTTTGCTTTCGATTTTATTAATTTCTCCTTTAATTTTTTGAATTTCTAATTTGGTATTTAATTGGGGATTTTTGATTTGTTCTTTCTCTAAATTTTTTAGTTGCATGTTTAGTTCATTGATTTCCTCTTTCTCCAATTTATTCATATAAGCATTTAGAGCTATAATATATCCCCTGAGAGTTGCTTTGAATGAATCCCATAGGTTTTGGTATGTTGTTCCATTATTATCATTATCTAGGATAAAATGGTTAATTCTTTCTATAATTTGTTTTTTGGTCCACTCATTTTTTAAAATGAGGTTATTCAGTTTCCAGTTTGTTCTGGGTCTATATCTCCTTGGCCCAGTATTGCATATGACTTTTATTGCATTGTGATCTGAGAAAGATGTATTCACTATTTCTGCCTTTCTGCAGTTGATCATTAGGTTTTTATGTCCTAGTACATGGTCAATTTTTGTATAAGTTCCATGTACTGCAGAGAAAAAGATATATTCCTTCCTATCCCCATTCAGTTTCCTCCGTAAGTCTACCATATCTAATTTTTCTAACAATCTATTTACCTCCCTAATTTCTTTCTTGTTTGTTTTATGATTTGATTTATGTAGATCTGATAGCAGGAGGTTTAGGTCTCCTACTAGTAGAGTTTTGCTGTCTATGTCTTCCTGTAATTCTTTCAGCTTCTCCTCTAAGAATTTGGGTGCTGTCCCACTGGGTACATATATATTCAATATTGAAATGACTTTATTTTATTTTAGGAGGATAAAGTTTCCTTTCTTATCTCTTTTAATGCTATCTATTTTTCCTGCTGCTTTGCCTGAGATAAGGATTGCTACCCCTGCTTTTTTTTTTACTTCAGCTGAAGCAAAATATATTTTGCTCCAACCTTTTACCTTTACTCTATATGTATCTCTCTGCTTCAAATGAGTTTCTTGTAAGCAGCATATTGTAGGATTCTGGTTTTTAATCAACTCTGCTATTTGCTTACGTTTTAAGGGAGAGTTCATTCCATTGTCATTCAAGGTTATGATTACTAATTCTTTATTGCCCTCTGTGCTATCTTCCTTCTGTTTGTATTTTTCCCCCTTCCCCCCTTTTATCCATATTCCCCAGTATTTTGTTTTTGAATACCACCCCCTTCAGTGTGTATGCCCTCCTATATCACACCCTCCCCTTTCTTTCCCCTTTCCCTTTTCCCTTTCCCTTCCCTTCCTTTTGTTATTTCCCCTTATTTTCCCCACTCCCCTTCCCTTTCTCCATCCCCCCTCCCCTTTTCCCCTTTTAATACTTGAAAGGTTAGATGTTTTATAAGTTAACTGAGTATGTGTAGGTTGACTTTAAGCCAAGTCTGATGAGAAGAAGATTCAGGTGTTTCTCCTCTGCTCCCTTCTTCCCCTCTATTACCATAGGTTTTTTTGTACCTCTTAGTGTAATGAGATTTGTCCCATTCAATCCCCTCCCTCCTCCCTTCTCTTTCCTGTCCCCCTTTTTAGGGAGGTAGTGTATTTTTTTAGATCATTCTATCTAGGTCATAGAAAATTCTGAGTGTCTGTCCCTTCTAGTTCAGTATATTCTATTGAATAGAGTCAAAATTCCTAAGAGTTATTAGTCTTTCTCCCTAGTGGGGTTAAAGCCAGTTACATCCCATTAGATAGTAGTCTCATGGATAGGTCATGGATGTCCATCATTTCTGGCTAGGTATATTCTCTCTGTTAGAGTTACATTTCTCAGGATTTATGAGAGTCTCTTCCCGCCACCCCCCCCCCCCCCCCATGCTGGAATATAGCCAGTTTCAACTACTGGATTGCATTTTTTTCCTTTTACTGACCCCCGTTTTTAAACCTTTTCATGTGTCTCTTGAACCTCCTGTTTGATGTCCAAATTTTCGGTTTAGCTTTGGTCTTTTCATCAGAAATTTTTGGAATTCTTCCATTTCATTAAATGTCCATCTTTTTCCCTGGAAGAGAAGGCTCAGCTTTACAGGAAAGTAGATTCCTGGTTGCATTCCAAGCTCCCATGCTCTTCGAAATATCTCGTTCCAGGCCCTTCGATCCCTTAAAGTTGATGCAGCCAGGTCCTGCGTGATCCTTACTGTGGCTCCTTGATATTTAAATTGTTTCTTTCTGGCTGCTTGCAGGATTTTCTCTTTTATCTGATAGTTCTGCAGTTTGGCCACAACATTCCTTGGTATTTTCATTTTAGGATCCTTTTCTGGTGGGGATCGATATACTCTTTCAATAACTACTTTGCCCTCTGATTCCATGATATCAGCGCAGTTTTCCATCAGTAGATCCTGTAATATTAAGTCCAGGCTTTTTTTCTCTTAAATGTTTTCAGGAAGTCCTATAATTTTCAGGTTGCCCCTTCTCAATCTGTTCTCGAGGTCAGTGGTTTTGTTGATGAGGTATTTTACATTTGCTTCTATTTTTTTCCATTTTTTGATTTTGTTTAACTGACTCTTACTGTCTCATGGAGTCATTAGTTTCTGCAGACTCCATTATTTTTTGGGGGGAGGAGTTTTCTTCATTAACCTTTTGCAGCTCCTTTTCCAATTGGTCAATTGTACTTTTGAAGGAGCTTTCCATTTGACCAATTGAGGTTTTGAGAGAATTAATTCTTTTTGCATTTGCTTGTTTGAGGATCCGAGGGAATTATTCTCATTTTGTAATTGTCCAATTGATGATCTGAGAGATTTATTCTCCTTTTGTGTTTGTCCAATTGTACTTTCTAAGGTATTAATTGTCTCTCCCAAATTTTTAAGCTCCTTCCTTATTTCTTCAAGGAAGTCTTTCTGTGCTGGAGACCAGATTGTATTCTCCTCAGGGGTTCCAGGTCTCTCTGAGTTGGGGTCTTTCCCTTCCAGGAATTTTTCTATGGATCCACCTTTCCGCTGACCCTTCTTCATTATGCTAAGACCTTGAGTTGGGGAGGGGCTTGTTCACCTGGGCTTAGGATCACCAAAGGCTTTACTGAGTGCAGTTTTTCTGGCTGGCCAGTAGGAGGTGCTGGTTGCCCTCTCTGGAGTGTCTGTGACCTTGGTTGAGAGGCCTTCTCCCTTTGCTTGAGGGAAGGAATTGGAGCTATTGAATTCTTTTGCCTTCAATCAATGGTGGGCTTTACCCTGGCCTGAGGTGATTCCTCAGCTGGGCTGGTTCTTTTGCTCACACACCTGGGCCTGAGGCAGAAGTAGTTTCAAATTGTTTGTTTTGGAGGAGGCCTCAGTGCAATGGAGGCGTGGACTTAGAGTTTCTCACACCAAGGAGCCTAGGGATGGTGTCTGCAGCTCTCCTGCACCAGACCTCTCCCCGCAGCCCCTTCCCCAAGCTCCAGGGGGACAGCATCTACACCAGCGCCTCTGCTTCCCCACGGACCCAATCCCCCTTCGTCCAGCCCTACCGCTGATCCAGCAGGTCCGGCTCTCGGGCCCTCAGACTCCCGGTTCCAATTCAGCTGTTAATCTGGCTGATCCCGGGCTGATCTTCCCTTGGAGCCCAGACTCACCTGCCGGTACTCAGGCAGCGAGAGACAAATCCTTTGGTAGATTTTCCTCTCCTGGCTTTTCTTTCTGGGTTTCCTGGTTCGGATTTCTTTTAAGAGGTTTGTTTCATGTGATAGATGGGGAAGAGATCAGGAGACTTTAGATCTGTGCCTGTCTTCTCTCTGCCATCTTGGCCGGAAGTCAAGTTTCTTCATTTAAGAAACAAACAAAATGTTTTGTGTGACACTCAGAAAGGGAGCCTCTGTCTAGAAATATACTTTGGTGTGTTTCCTTAAAAAAACAACACTCTATTAGAATATTGATTTCAAACTTCCCTCAGAAGTGTTAACCAAATATGTGAGTCTGCTCTGGTTTCCCTCTTTGCTCAAAAAGAAACCAAGCCCACAGCCATTTGTTCACTTGTTTATGTCCCACAGACCCATTTTGGAGAAATAGAATTTAATTTGCCCTGCTGGAGTCTGATTTCAACTTTTACATTTATGGTTAGGATTTTTTTTTAAGCCTATAAACATTTGCCACACAGAAATATAAGAGAAAAGCCAAGAAGCATAAGAGTAAACTGTTAGCTCATTTTTAAAGAGACATTCTAATTTCTTTTTTATCTTTCTCTACCAGACAAAAATCTTTAGGGATTTCTCTAGCACCTTTCAACTACAGCTTTCAAGGCACTTTACACCCTTTATCTAATTAAGGCTCTGAATACCTCTGTGTGAGAGGGAAACAATTGTGCCATAAACCTGTCAAATAGAAGCTAGAGTTCTAGAAACATCACTAGTTCTCAGAGGGTGAGGGTACACTGAATTTAAAGCCTAGGAAGGTATACATTACTTCATTGTATTCTCCTTGGGTCCAGGGCTATAGGCCATAGTATTGGCTGCTTAACCATCATCTTTCTTCAGAGTAATTTATCTTATAGAAAAATGCCCACTAGGCAGTAGAATGCCCCAGGAGTTTTTAAGCAGATTAATGACATAATCAGAGGAAAGATGAATAGTAGGAAGGGAAAAAGAGCAAGGTAAAGACACCTGTAATAGGGATGTTAGGTCAGGCAGCTGGCTAATAAGATTCTGTACTAAGTTGGTAGTCATGGTAATAGAGAGGATGGAACTTATTCAAAAGATGTTTTGGAAACTCAATGAACCATAATTGCCAAATGACTGAATATTCAACAAGTAAATATATGAAGAAAGAATATACTGGTTTAGAGAATGGTAAATAAATGTTTACTAAGTGCTTTCTTTTAAGGGTAGTAATAAAGACGTAATATCTAGGGATTGCCTTATATGTGGAACCTCAGGAAAGCTACCCATGGATTGTTATTTATTTATTCATTCATTCATTCATCTATCTATCTATCTATCTATCTATCTATCTATTTATTTAGTTTTTGTAAGGCAAATGGGGTTAAGTGGCTTGCCAAAGGCCACACAGCTAGGTAATTATTAAGTGTCTGAGACTGGATATCATTCATTTAGATATACATTTTACAAACCCCTAGAGTATTTGTAGTTTTTAACCTGTAAAACTAGTGGATTCATTAATTCAAAGCAAAAGGCAAAATTTATTCAAACAATATAATGAACAAGAAAAGATTCCTGCTATATACACATGCAATACTTTTCTCCAAGACTAGGAGAGCTCATAAGAAAATCATCCATGTATAAAAGGAGCATGTATGAAAGTCCTGTGAGAAGAGTACATAGAGACATTTGTGAATAGGACAATACACACACTTATCAATTCCAGAGATATCTTCATACTATTATCTTCTGGATGCTATTTCTTTCTGCTTTGTTGTGTCATGCTGATATTGTATTTGCTGAGTAGACAATGTTTCAATCATTTCTTTTTTCCTTCTTTTTCCTTTTTCTCTCTTCTCCTTTTTTCCTTCCTTCCTTTCTTCCTTCCTTCCTTCCTTCCTTCCTTCCTTCCTTCCTTCCTTCCTTCCTTCCTTCCTTCCTTCCTTCCTTCCTTCCTTCCTTCCTCCTTCCCTCCTTTCCTTTCTTTTTTCCTTCCTTCTTTCTTCTTTGTTTGTTTCTTCCCTTCCTTCTTCTTTGCTTCCTTTCTTCCTTCCTCCAGTCCTTTGTTTATTTGTTCCTTCTTTTCTTCCATTCTTGCTGCCTTCCTTCCTTTCTCTCTCCTTTTTCTCTTTTCCTTTCTTTCTGCTATCATCTCCTGGAATTCAACTTTATAAGTTTTCTAGAGTCATCCACTGCCTTCTACTACTCTCCACTGAAGTTTAGTGCTCAGTAAATTTGTCAATTTGCTGATTATTTTTATTGAGTTGCAGACAACTAGGAACTACCAGACAAGCCAAGAAAATGAGTGAAGTGATGATGATGATGATGATGATAGCTAACATTTATATAGAATTCAGAAAGGACCTGAGTTCAAATTTGACCTTGAATACTTACTAGCTATGTGATCATTGCACAAATCATTTAATCTTTTTCTGCTTCAGTTTTCTCAGCTTAGAATGGACATAATACCTAACTACTAGGGTTGTTGTATCAAATGAGATAATATTTGTTGTTTAGCACAGTACCTAGGACGAGTTGCTGTTATAAAGTTGTTTTTAGTGTCTGATTCTTTGTGATCCTGTTTGGGGTTTCTTGATAAAGATACTGATGTGGTTTGCCATTTCTTTCTCCAGCTCATTTTAATAGAAGAAACTGATGCAAAGAGGATTCCTTTGTCCATTTTATCACCTAGTTGCCCTTCTTAGGAGGTAGGGGGAAACTTTAAAAATGTCTGCCCTCTTCCCAACAACAGAATCAAGATTAAAACCTCAGAGCTTCCAACTCCTCTGAATGTGAGCCATTTATTTCATTTGTTCAATTCAGTCTCATACTATCTGGTACCCCATTACTAAATACTATATTTCAAATCAAATAAATCTCCAGGCATTGGAAATACAATTTCCTGTTTCATGCTGTTTTCTGTATAAAGACTACTATTTGCCTCCATCAACTTCATTGTAGTAGTCATTTTGGGGAGTTCTGAATGTCAGATTTAGTGAGCACTTTGGCTTTTGGAAGAAGATAGGAGCAACTGTAAACTTTCAGCTATTAATATAAGTACCACTTATGTGGCAGAGCTATTGAGTCCTCTTGAAGTTAGGTTGTATAATGATAGGAGAGTCAGCAAGGTCATCTGGAGAGATGGAAATTGGTGTGTAACTTAAAATATCTTATACAGTGCATCTTCTAAATTTCTTGTTGCCTGGATATAGGAGAATCTGATAGATGCATATGCAGAAACCAAGGATATATAAAGAAATGTATCATGGCATAGTGGAAAGCTTTGGATTTAGATTCAGAATTTGAGTCTTAGTCATACCATTTAGTAATTGGTGGCCTTCAGTAAGTCACTTTTTTCCCTCTGAGTCTCAACATATTAATACGCAAATTGAAAGTGTTGAACTAGACCAGATATTCAAAGTACAGTCAATCTATGAATCTATACCTTTACCTACCCTCACATTTCTGAACAGATAGAATTGAACAATGAGATAAAAAGACAATATTATATCAGTTGACATTTATATAAGATTGAATTGAAAGTTATGTTGACTTAGAGAGTCCACTGTTCCCAGTCTTGTTTATCAATCAGTGTTGGGAAAAGCATTACCAAGTCTGCAGGTTTTGTATTCCCTGCTGTCAGGTACCAGACAGATTGCTCCCTACTTGTTGTTGATCATTCTTTCAATTTATCTAACCCTTCATGAGTCCATTTGGGGTTTTCTTGGCAAAAATATTAGAGTGGTTGGCTATTGCTTTCTCCAGTTTATTTTTACAAATGAAGAACTGAGCCACAGAGTTAAGTGACTTGCCCAGGGTCACACAGCTATTAAGTATCTGGGCCATATTTGAACTTCCTGACTCTAGGCCTGGTGCTCTATACACTTAGTTGCCTGTTAGCCAACACATACAGACAATTGGGGAAGTACTAAGATGAAATGGCCTGTCCCTTCTTGCTGATATAGACTAACCTGAATTGTCTATCTCATTGTGAAAGTTTTTAATAAAGGTTGGCTCCATCTTAAATCCCTTGATCCTTCTAGTGATCACCCAGTCAACATGTTGCAACATTGATGTATTTTTTAAAATAAACTTTTAATTCTTTTTTTTCTCCTGGATTTTGGTGCATTATTCGGGTAAAATCCTGAACAAAGACTTTTTTTTAAAGCAACTGTACAGTTTCAGAGTATTCCCCCCCCACCCCAATCATATATAAGATGTTATCTTCCCCTGGAACTTCCCTCACTACTTGGAGCCTACTCACCCCAGAACATCTGTCTCTGCCACTTTCTCACTCTAGAACATCTCTTTGTTATGCTGCCCCCCTTCTCCCTTTGGTGGTGTTAATCAAAAATCATGATTTCCCAAGACAAGAGTAAGTAACTTAATTTGTTAGAAAAGAAAGTGAGAACTCCCTACAAAGTACAAAGGAACCTGAAATACAGGCAGAGCCATGAGTTTTTATGTTACAGAGGAAATGGGAGATTGCACGAGGAGAAGGAGATGGAAAGGAGGAAAATTCTTTAGCATCGAGTCATGAGAAAAGCAAAACATGGTTGGGGCTTCTCCTAGGAACTGACATAATGGTATTGTTTATCTGAAAAGTCTTTACAAATGGTTTATCAGTCTGTGTTAGATTGACTGGAGCTAGGCTTGTAACTAACTGCATTGAAAGTTAATAGAGTTCAGCTGAAAGTTCAGGGGATCTTTGGAAAATAGGATACCTTAAGACAACAGATTCAGGGGACCCCTTCACAACTCAGGAGGTCCCTTCTCAGTGAATTCTTATTAGCACCTCTGTTTAGGAGAGGGATTGGGGCAGGTAACACTTCATAAACCTCCTGCCTCAGTTTCTGACTTTCCAAATCTGATATAATACTTCTTCAGATCTTCCCTCTTCCCTCTCTGCTTCTTGCCTCCTTTTTGTATTTCCTCCTCTTTAGATTGTAAGTTCCTTGAAGGTAGGGACTGCTTTTGTTCTTGTATTTTTATTCCTGAGTGACAGATGGACACTAAAAGTGGATAAATAGTTCTGAAAAGAGCTAGGCAATCCCTTCCACCAAGGGGGCTGGTTCTTTCTGAATATTCCATTCATTCTTCTACTTGTGGCTTCAAGAAATCTGTCATGAATTAGGTGAATGTCTACTGCAAGCTTGTGAAGACTTCCCATGGCAGAACAATTAGTTCCAAGTGCCATGAAGATGACTGAAGCAAGTGTTGTGGAGAGCTTAGAGCTTGGTCAGACAGCAAAGATGCCATGGCCATCCACTATATCCTGGACTATTCCCAGTTATTCTGAATTGTCTTGCCAATTCATAGGCCAGTAAAGATAACATCAGTGATGTCATTGGTTCTCTTCTAAATATGGAATGAACAACAGTTTTGGTCTCTAGTGCTTAGCATGGTGCCTATTATATATGCTCTTTAAAAAAATTAAAAAAATTTTATAAAGATTTTATTTTGAGTTTTACAATTTTCCCCCAATCTTACTCTCCCCCCTCCCCAGAGAAGGCAATCTTCCAGTCTTTACATTGTTTCCATGGTATACATTGATCCAAATTGAATGTGATGAGAGAGAAATCATATCCTTAAGAAAGAAACATAAAGTATAAGAGACAGCAAGATCAAACAATAAGATATCAGTTTTTTTCCCCCTAAATTAAAGTTAATAGTCCTTGGTCTTTGTCAAACTCCACAGTTCTTTCTCTGAATACAGATGGTATTCTCTATTGCAGACAGCCCCAAATAGTCCCTGATTGTTACACTGATGGAATGAGCCAGCCCATCAGGGTTGATCATCACCCCCCTGTTGCTATTAGGGTGTACAGTATGTTTCTGGTTCTGCTTATCTCACTCAGCATCAGTTCATGTAAATCCCTCCAGGTTTCCCTGAATTCCCATCCCTCCTGGTTTCTAATAGAACAATAGTGTTCCATGACATACATATACCACAGTTTGCTAAGCCATTTCCCCAATTGAAGGACATTTATTTGATTTCTAATTCTTTGACACCACAAACAGGGCTGCTATGAATATTTTTGTACAAGTATCACATATGCTCTTAATAAATATTTGTTAGCCTGCTTTTACTATGTACTTTTTTCATTTGATTTTCTTAACAATCTTGTGTGAAGGAGAGCTCAAGTACTATTCTTCCCACTTTACAGAAGAGGAAAGTAAAGCCTGAAGAGGAAACAGAATAGACAAGAAGGGATGGCAAATTAACTCATTCATTTATTTAGGTTTTATGAAGTGATACAAGCATTACATATTGAATTTTTGTTTCACTGTCTCTAAAGTAATTAAACTGGTGAGTGGACTTTTAAGAAAAAATTATAGCCCTCACCCATTTGAGACAGGAACTCAAACAATTTCCTCCATAGCCATTAATCAGCTTTGTGATTTTGAGAAGCTCATTAATCCTGATTTTTATTTTTGATTGGATTAAAGAGGCCATTCTTTGCTTTATTTCTTACCAGCCTTAATCAATGAATAGATATTGCTTCTGTCAAACTGAGACCTGGAAAAGACAGCTTAAAAAGGGCAAGGTGCCCCATTGCATTTGGGGCCATCTTCAGTAGTCCTGATCTATATCCTGCCACTGAATCTAGATGACTCTGGGGAAAAGAGTGAGGCTGGTGACTTTGCACAGTTCTCCCTCACTTAAATCCAATTCACTTTCAAGTCATGGCATCTTCTTCCTGATGTAATGGTCCTCTTTGAGAATGAAGGACAAATAACAACAAATGATTCTGTGAGATATTGTCTGCAAAGCACTCAGCTCCAAAAAGTCCTAGAGGCATATAATAGAGTATTGTAAGTGCTAAGTGCTTTCAGTCCAGCTCTACATTGCAGCATTATAAGCAATTCTTGACTATTTTACTTATGTCATATGAATAGAGACAAACATGGATAAAAGAGATCTGTTCAATGCTACTCCCACATAAAGTTATTTCTCTGAACTATTCCTCTTGTCATTCTTGTATCAGAGCCAACAGCTGCAATTGAAGATCCTGGGTATTCTTTGAAGGTGACTTCTTATTTATGATCCATTGTCTTCTATTACATAATCTGCAAATTTTAGTATATGACACTCTCCTTTCCTCATAGTCCCTTCACAGGATGTTATTTTAGGAGATCATTTATCAACTTCCCTGTTAGGATAAATTGGGCTAGTTATTTTCTTTAAATCTATTGGGCTCATTGAAATTGTTCTTGAACTTAATTATAAGAAATGACTCTCTAGGAACAGATGAGAAGAAGGAACAGATTGGGAAATATAATTGCTATTAATAAGAAAAAATTTTTAAAATTTTTTAAAAATTTTAGCTCCTTGAAAGCAGGAATCATTTGATTTCTATCTTTTTATTCTTAAAAATGAATAGTATTAACACATAGCAATCACTTACCATATTTCCCCATGCATAAGTCACACCTTAATTTTGGGGCCTGAAATTTGAAAAAATATATTACATAAAGTTATTGAACTCAAGTTTTATTCATCATGAAATTCAAAGATCTTCTGCTCCTACTTTTCAGGCATCTTTTGGGCAAGTCTGGTGCCTGGATGCATGCTTAGGCCATTCCGTTTCATGAACCTGAAGCACCAATTGTGTCCTCCTTTGATATCAGTCACTTCTTTTTCATCAGTAATTCTTCTTGCCTCCTGCTGAACCATCTTTGTGGACACAGGAATTCCCATTGCCTTTTGCTCTTTAATCCATCTCTGCACTTCCCTCTTTAACTCAGGCCATTTGACTTACCTGCCTCTCATGACCTTCGTCTGCTGTGGTGTTTTCAGGAGGGTTTCTTCTTCCTGTAGCCAGTCTTGGATGTTTTCTCAGTTGAGGGAGGATCAAACTAATGTTCAGCAGCATGATTTCCATTTACTTTTGCAAACCGGATCACTTTGAACTTGAATTCAGCACTATATGAAAATCTTTTCTGAGCCATTTCTGGGTAGAATGTGGCAAAATGTAACCTAATAAACTGATAACAAATATGAAACAATGAGTGCAAAGACAACAAGCATGAAAAAAATGGGAAATGCAAGTAAAAAAAATCTACAAGCATTGTAAAAGACACTCCCAGTTTTTACATCCCAAATTTTTCAAAAAAGGGTGCATCTTGTACATGGGGAAATATGGTAGTAAATATTTATTGAATTAAATTGAAAAAGCTTACTATGCTGGGGATACAAATGAGAAAAAAAACAGGCCCTACCCTCAAGGAGTTTGCAATCTAATGGGGGGGGGAATGACACACAAAAGAAAACTGGAAAAGGAGATGCAATCACCAAAGAGTACCTAGTATGAGGGCCTGGTATTCTATGGAGTGGAAACAAAGCAGAGCTTCTGATAGAAAATAAAGTCACCTGCTAGACTGTGAGCCCTCTGTAAAGAAGGAAGACTTCTGATGCTAAATCCTCTAATCCTAGAGAAGAGGATGAGGTGGGTGATGAGATTTCTGGTGATCAGTTTGTGGGACTTGGTGGGAGAACACCATATTGTTCTTTGGAGTCAAGACTAAACAGTTTTACAGATGGAAGAATTTAATAAATAATTGTTGCCTGATTGGTTGATGTAAGGAAAAGCTTGCCAACAATTAGATTTCTCCACAAGTGAAATGGGAAGTCTTTAAAAAGTAATGTATTCTCCTTGCTGGGAGAGACTAAATGTAATGCTTCTTAGATATATTGTGGAGGTGATTTTTGTTCAAGTTCAGTTTGGATTTGGCCTTTACTCTTCTACATGTTTTTTTAAAATGTTTTCTGTATAATCTCTAAAGTTCCTTTTGATTGTATTATTATATCAGTCTAAACATAACAGCTAAACTTTGTCCCCATCAATGTGTTTACCTTTACTATGTACTTAGAGAACACATTTCATAGCAAAGACATTTATTTAATGAAATGGCAATGTAAAAGTAGCAATTGAAAATTCTCTCCAAAAGCATGAGACACATGCTTACACAAATACAAAAGTTGTTTGTGTAAAGAATAGATTCATGTAAGGGATGCACATATAAAGGCAAAAATTAGGGAGCATGTGTTTTAACTGGGGAGATTCAGAATACCTAAGTCCCTTTTAGGGAAAGGCATCAATCTCCTTTATTTATTGTTTATATTGTCATGGGAAAGCCCCAGAGTTTTTTTTTTTTGCTGTTTCAGATAGATTCACAGGTGTCTCTCTGTGATCCTAGAGAAGGAAAGGGGCTCTGTCCTTAAGGCTTATGATTCACCACTTGCTCTTGTTCCCCAGTAAAAGACTTGGAAATCATCTGTGGCTCAAGTTTCTAAGAAAACTAGAATGACTAAGAGGTACATCATCCTTGATAAAATCAAAAAGCAGGTTGGATGGAGAAAGTGTATAGAAAGTGCAGCAATTGAGCTTTATTGAAGAGAAATACACAATGCAGGCTGCTAGGGTTCTGCATGAAGTTCAGTGCAAATGTAGAGAAAATAGGGTGTTTCTTTGAGATCTTATATGGGTTAAGCAGGACCACCCTGGTGCTGATTAATCCTAGTGGGGGGTTGAGATGTTTTCTGGGGTATAGGAAGGAGCTGATATTCAAATTTCCCACTCTTAAAAAGTGTGTTTGGGTCATTCTATTGTTCTTACTGACAGTGTTTTCCTGTTAGGGGTTTATGAACTTTTCAAAAGGCATCTTCATTTTGCAAATCAAAGTTGTTATTTTATTTATCATAAAATGTATGGCTAAGGGTACAACTATGGAGGTGTATACATGTAGGGAGGATTTGTGGTAAATGCACAGATTCGAAAACTTATTTATATCAGTTATATGTGCTCCACATATATGGAGGGGAACACATATGTCAGGAAGTACATATAGTCATAGAATATCAATGAAGGAAAATATCATTCAGGACTAAAGCACATAAGTGTGGAAGAGTAAATGGGAACCATGTGATCAGGGCATATATGATATATATATATATATACATATATATATATATATATATAGAGAGAGAGAGAGAGAGAGAGAGAGACAGAGAGACAGAGACAGAGAGAGACAGAGAGAGACAGAGAGAGACAGAGAGAGACAGAGAGAGACAGAGAGAGACAGAGAGAGAGACACACACACACACACAGAGAATGAATATCTGTGACTAGGGTCTTTGTCATACAGTAAGAATTTTCAGAATTTTTGCTTGTAATAGCTCAAATAAACCAGGAAGATATAAAAAAAATAGCCAGGTAAACTATAGTACATTATCCACTTAAAAATATGACATATATCACCAGTAGAAGATGGACATGGACACATGGACATATGGACAGATGGACATATCTCATAACTTCACAGATGACTATATTTGTGTATATGTATACATATATGCATATATATATATATATATATATATATATATATATATATAAAATTTCTTTTTTTCTCCTCCTAAGCTATATGACCTAGAGGAATTACAGGAGAGATGTTTCTTACAAAGCAGTTTGGGTATGTTAGATAGGAAGAAAAGATAAATTATTAGACTGTTTAAATTGTTACCAATAAAAAAAATTTTAGCATCACCTTTTATCTTTAGAATCTTTTAGAAGCACCTTATACCTTTAGCATCACCATTTACACTTGCCCAAAATTGTTACAGTGGATACAGTACCTGAGCTCAGAATCCCAACCTCAGATACTTCCTAACTGTGTGACCCTGGCTATGTCACTTATATCTATTTGTGTCAGTTTTCTTATTTATAAAATGAGCTGGAGAAGGAAATAGCAAACTACTCTAGTATCTTTGACCCTGAATGTGGTCAAAATGAGTTGTATGTGACTAAAACAACTGAAAAACAGCAACAACAAAAGAAAACAATATTTTCTTTATGGGTCAGTCAGTTAATAACATTTGTTTAGTTCTTACTGTGTGCTTTATTAGATAGGATAAAGAGAATAACTGGAATACTATGAGTTTTCTTTTGAAATCATATACTAGGGAAGGGAATGCCAAAGCAGGCATCCTGAAGAAAGGGAAAGAAATAAAATAACATCAAATATAGGACAAAATGGGATCAGTTATGTTCTCCCTTAAACCCACTTTCAACAGCCAGGGAGGGGTGACATGTGCCTCTGATGTTTCTGGATTGCTGCTATGTTCAGGTGATGTCATTGTGCTACTCCTATTTGCCCCTCTCTGCTGGACATGAGTCTGCCAGATGCTGCTCCACAGACTGCTCCATAATCTCTGCTGGAGGCAATCAAGCACAGTCTCCAGTGATTTCTATCTGTTTCTAGATTCTGGATTTTGCTAGCATTTGATTATGGGATTATTTCTAGAATACTCTTTTAATTCAAAAGCTAGAAGCTTTTTATAGTTCTTTTAGAAAAGCAGCTGACCTTTCAACAACCATAAGACCAGTAACAACTGAAGTGGGGAAAGACTGTTCTTGACTTTTATTCCTTTACTAAATAGTCTGTCTATTCTTTTTCAATGACTCTTGGCTAGAAGTTAACTTTTTGGTCTAGGGACTTGTTTTTTCTGTCAAAATGCTCACCTAGCTGATAGTGGACATTTTCAATATTTCTTTATTTTAAATTCTAAAAATTAGATTATAAATCACATTAGGCATATTTGTTTAGTAACTACCAAACTAGATTCTCCAGTTGTCTACTTTTAAGTCTCTTCCTTTTTTCTCTTCTAGATGAATGTGTGGAGATAAGACACCAAGACAAAACTAAAGGGAAGGGAACAGAATGCCTATTCTTTCACCTGCCTAGGTACAACTTTCCCTTTCATCATCAAAAATGACTGGCAGAGTCTGAAATGGCTGGAAAGTAAGGACCAGAGGGAGTCTAATGGCTATTTCTTTAGAATTCATTCTGATTTTCTGAAAGTTGTTATGGGAGAAATCTCTTCTTTTTGAGTTCATGTGATAGGTTATTACTGCCAAAATAAATCTACAACAACATGGAAATTATAGTTCTCTACATCCCAGTGCTAATTGAATTCCATGAGATTGATAAAACAGGTAAATGAATTGCCAAGACAATACATACATTAGATGTCAAATTAGAGGATCAGATAAAAAAATTGAGTAAGTATAATAACATTATTAGCAATAACAAATAGTAATAAACAATCCCTGATAATAAGGAAATCTTTAGCTGCAAATTGTGAGAGGAAAATTAAAATTAAAAGCATTTTAAAGCTTCTTTGGGCACTAGACTTATTAGCACACTATTGATTTTCGAGAAAAAAATATATTTTGTCATCCCTCCTTGTTGAATGTATAAGATAAGATAAGGAATGTTTTAGTCAGTCAGTCAAAAAAACATTTATTAAGTGTTCACTATATGTCAGGCACTATAATAAGCAAAGAGGATAAAAAGAAAGGCAAGATATAATTTCTGTTCTAAAGAGGGAGGCAATATGCAAACAACTATATATATATATATATATATATATATAAATTTCAGAAAATCAACAGAAAGGGATGAGCAAAGGATACTTGTAGAAAGTTAAGATTTTAAACGGGACTTGAAGGAAGGAGGAGGGAAGAAATTACAGGAATGGGGAATGTTGAAAATGTTAAGAATCTGGATATGAAGTATCTTGTTCAAGGGGAAAGCAAAGAGACTAGTTTCATTGCATCAAAGAAGATGTAATGAATGGGTGGAGTAGATTATGAATGCCAGATAGAGGATCTTATATTTGATCCTGGAGGAGATAGGGAGCCACTGAAGTTTATTGATTAGGTATGTGACATGGTCAGAACTCTTTAGGGAGATCATTTTGACAGCTGAATGAAGGACAGACTTGCAGAGGCAGAAGCTTGTGGCAGGTAGACTCACAGAGCTATTGTAATAGCCTGTACATGAGATGATAGACCCCCTCATTAGGGTAGATGCAGTGTTAGAGAAGGAAATGGGTATGAAGGTAAAGCTGAGGATAGTTGCCAACAGTTTAGATATGGGGAAGTAAAAAAGAAAATTAAGTTGAGGAAGATATGTCTGGGTGACTACAAAGATGGTGGTACCCTTGACAGTAATAGGGAAGTTAGAAGGGGTTGGGAGGGTTTGGGGGGGGTAATGATAATGAAGTCAATCTTGGATAGGACATCTAGTTCAAGATGTCTAATAGGCAGTTGGAAACAGGAGACGGGAGATCAGAAGAGAGATTAAGGTTAGATAAGTAGACTGGAAAAATCATCTGCTTAAAGATGATAGTTGAATCCATGGGAGCTGATGTTTGGATTTCTTTGACTTGAATATACTTATTTGTTACCATAGAGAGTTTTAAAAATTTGAGGGAGAAGAGCACTGGAAGACAGAGAAGGGTTATTAATAGTGATGCTAACAGAACAAAGTAGGAAAACAGTTATTGAAGAATTTTTTAAAATGCACAGAACAGGGCTAGCTGGGTTGCACAGTGGATAGGGCATTGGCACTGGAGTAAGGAGGACCTGAGTTCAAATTCAGCCTCAGCTACTTAATAATTACCTAGCTGAATGACTTTAGGCAAATCATTTAACCCCATTGCCTTGCCCAAAAAAATGCACAGAAGAAGGAAGTTCAGAGGAAGACCCAAACAGGCAGGAGAACTTTGGAATGAATGGATTATATTAAAAGAAGCAGTATTGTAAGAGATTTGTGATTTCTTATATAATCCTCTTTTCTCTTCATTGTAAAAGGAAAGCTGTTGGTGCTTTTCAAGTTTGGAATAAGAAATTAAAATTTATTGAAATACATTATGAAGTAAAAGAAACAGATGAGAGAAATAGTGTAAATTATTTCAAACCTGCTTGTTGATTTTAGAAGACAAGAAATAGATAATCCTTTCTGAACCCGGAAAGAGTTAAAATGACTTAACCCTATTTAAGCACAGTGTACTCTAGTAACAACTAGGCTATTGCTAAGTTCATACACTCTGTAAGTGTTAATAATAAGTAAGAGAAGAATGGTGAGGGTCTTTAGTTTTGTCATTGTGCAAACCAGTTGGCATCCAGGGGCCAGTCTTCAGTTTTTTGACATAACATAACACAGTTGTTCAACCCTTAAAAGTTTTATTTTTGTTCTTAAATATTTATTCCATCTCTTCTTTTTATTGCCCCAGTTACCACTGCAGAAAAACAAGACTCATGAGGCTACCTCTGTGAAATATCAGCAATTCTTAACAGTAATGTTGGATTGGGGTGAATTTTTTTTTTTTTGCTAGAAAGTCTCCAATGAGCTGATTAATATTTAACTCTTATTTTGCATGTTGAAGTTGAATATTTTTGGGAGATTAGGATGAGGTGTATTACTTTTTATACTTGGCTGTCATGAAGGGAAGAACAAGTTCTTTATTCAGCAAGGTATATCACTATAAGAGGAGTAAATGGAAGAAGACCCTGAAACTTTAACTGGTTAGTAGCCCAGAGAGGTCTGCCCCTTCTTGGCTATCGACCTTGGTGGAGAACAAACTCAGCAATAGTTCATTTTCCCTCTCCCAGCACCTGAGTCTGGTATCTGATTCTATTATGAATAATGATGGTCTGTGCAACTGCACATCCCTGAGACATTTGGCCTCTTTCTGATGATTAAAGAGAATGAAATATATGTTTCAGACACCTGCCGGCTTGCAATAATAATTGCTTGTATTTACATAATGTCTTTTTCTATTCAGTTCAAAGTACTTACTGTATTTGTCTGTGTAATGCCTATTTCTGAAAGGAAGTGGTAGGCAATCATTCTCATTTTGTAGAAATGGAGATCTTGTCTATATGACCCAAGTGGGAATGGATACAACTGAAAACTCTCAGAAGGGAACTGATTGTTACTTCTGGGTTATTTGTATGCCAATCTTGATGGAAGAAAAGTGGCAAAATGAACCAATGGAATCTTTAAGACTCTATTTATTTCCCCTGAAGAGATACAGAATCATCATAAATATTTTTAGCAGCCGTTCTCAACAATGGGTCTTGAGGTCAGTCATAGAGGATCAGATATAGCTTTTTGACTGAATTTGTAGTATTACATGTACTGAATCTTGATTCTTGAGCATTACAGAGCCAAGTACTTTCACAGGAAGTACTTGGGGGGGGGAGTGATGGGAGTCATAGAAATGCCATGACTTTACTTCCCAGAAGTTATCAGCCAGGCTATTTACAACTCTAAAGAGGAGGGGAAGAGAAAACTTAGACTGCCAGAACTGAGCGTTTTCAAGCTTCTTAGCATCTTATCTGATGTCCTCATTTCTACTTCTTGTTCTGTGACCCTCTCAAAAAGATGATCTAGTTTGACTAGGGTATACTAGCACTGAAGGCAGGGTAAGGCAAGTTTAAATATCATATCCTTTCTTAAACCAGGGATGCATATGACTTCTTGCTATTTATCTTTCATGTAGTAAAAGCTAGCCATCACTTGCTACCTGAGTAACAGAGAGGAAAAGCAATTTATATATATATGTATATATATATATATATATATATATTTAATCTGAAGCTGAGACAGGTCCAGGAACAGGAACTTTACCTTTCTAAAGTTTAACCTAGAACCCAATCATAAAACCATGCCATCTCTCCATTACTTTTTTCTGTGTTACATTTACAAATGAGACAATGTATGCAAAGTGTTTTTCAAACCTTAATACTATGTAAATGTCACAGCCAATGCCTTTTTTTCTTTCTAAAGGACTGTCTTGTTTTGGTTGGAACTTTAGTGGCAATTGATTAATGAGTTCAGTTCTAGTGTCATCACCTTCTCACACAGGGACACATTTACCTGTCTTTCATGCCCAGTTAGCCCTGAATACGTAGGAAAGATATAGGAAAGGAACACATTACTTCTGACTTTAATAATTTAAGAGTAAAACTTCTTTCTTGTGGAATCTTTGGCACTGTGGATGAAAGTGCTGTCCTCCTCAACCCCTTGATTGGAGGAAACAATTCCTCCAATCCTGCTAGTTCATTAAAAATGAATTGAGTCTTATCTCAGTCTTCTAATGGGCCCAGTCTGTTTCACTGTATAGCAGTACTGACTACCATCTCATTAACTTGTAAGCAGGGAAAGAATTCCTTTTGCCTTACTTAATGACTTTACCCTGCTTCAATGATATTCTTTGACAATAATTTCCAATAAGGGAATTATTTGACACACTTATGGTGGCATCTTAACTAAAAGTGTCTCTGGAACTGGATGAGTTTCTGTTTTTCAAATTTTTGTACTGGAAAATAGGAATAATATATAAACTGCATCCTATATTATGACTTCTGGAGGGACTAAATCTGTTTAGCTCATTTTGAACTATATCTAGCATTAGCTCATATACAAAAAAGAGAAGTATTATAGAGTAGTAAAAAACAATACTGAAATTGTTGTCAGGAGACTGGTACTGATGGTCGGTTAGTCCCTATTAAAAGCACTTTCCCTTGCAAAACTGGAGCTAAGTATGTTTGAAAATTTTTGGATTTCATGATACCATTTAAAAGATGACTTTACAGAGAGAACTGGCAGACTTGGCTTTCCTACTAGGCAGCTGTGATATTGTAGGTTAACTCTGAGATGTACCCATGGGTCAGAGTGTACAGAATTCTAGCTTTGGAGTCAGGAAGATATGAGTTCAGATCCTGTTTCAGACATTGAATAGATTCTTTCCAAATCGCCTAACTTTTTGTTTTCTTCATCTGCAGAATGAGGAAACTGGGTTCAATGGACTTTAAAGTCTAAAATTATGAAACTATGATTATCTTTGTATTCACAGTGTCAAGCATACAGTAGTGTTTTCTACACAAGTAGGTTCTATTAAGTGCTTTTTTAATTGAGTGAACTTTTCTGAATCTCATTAAGTAAAGACAATATCGTTTGCCTTCCCAATCTCACAGAGAATATGGAAATATTATATAAACTGTAAAATGTCCTACAAATATTGTTATGATTAAAGCACTACTTAAGGAACATATTATATGGCAATGCTGCAGGAACCATTACCCAGAGAATGCTTCATCTTTATTATTTCTTCTTTCTTTTCACATCTAGTCTCATTATAGCTTTTAATATAATTTGTTTGCATAATGCCTACCCATTAGACTGCAAGCTCCTTAAGGCAAGAGTCTTTTGACTCTTTTTGTATTCCTAGTGCTTAGCACTGACACCTAGTAGGTGCTTAATAAATCTTTATTGCTTCATTGATTGACCTCAGCTATAACGAAAAGAAGAATGTGCTGGCAAATGTTTAAAAACTAGCTGTCCAGGAAAAAAAGGGTAATAAAAATATACTTTTAACTTTAATCTGCATTATATTATTATTAAGATTTTTTCCATCACTTTAAGTCTAGACAATCAATAATAAACCAAAAAGAAAGTCCTGATTTATAGTGTTTGCTCATTTGTGAGATATCAAGTGTTCCCCCAGAACATTTGACAATAGGCTACTTCAGCTGCCTCCAACATACCCCTGATGTGACCAGATGTAATGGAAATGACCATAAAGGAAAGTTGTAGGGGTAAGGGGCAAGGAGGAAAGGAAAATACAGTGTGAATTTTCTGCTTACCTATTAGTATAAGTACACATGTATGTTCATGACTGCTAATTTATATGTATATAATCTTTATAATTAATGATTCAATTTATTTAGAGAGGCATTGTATTATAGTGAAGAGAGCCAGTCATATTTAGGAAGATATGGTTTGAGTCTTATCTAAGTCCCATAGTAGCTTTGTGATTGGGGCAAGGTACTTAAGTTCTCAATGAACCAGATAACTGAGTTGTCTGATCTGAATCAGGGAAGGGAGTTTTTGTACCAGAAGTTCTCTATACCAGTTAAATCATAGATCTAAATCAAAAGCTATTTCTTTATTATAGATTTAAGAAGTAAGTTGGTATAATGCAGAGTCACCTGACTTCAGTCAGTTTTGTTCATTATTTCCTATTTGTCATATATATTTGTTTGCATATTGTCTCCCTCATTAGACTGCAAGCTCCTTGAGATGGGACTGTCTTTTGATTCTTTTGTTACTGAGCTGAATGAGTGAAAGGAGTTATCATACCAGAAGCTCTCTATACCAATTAAATCATAGGTCTGAACCAAAAGCTATTTCTTTAATATAGGTTTGAGAGGTAACTTGGCATAATGCAGAGAGCTGACTTCAGAGTCAGAAAGACTGGACTTCTGTCTTTGATTCATGCTATGTGATTCTGAGTAAGTCACTTAATAGTTATTTCTTCAGTATAATTGAATTAATGACAATCAAAATATAGTATATTTTTGCTTCTGTGTTAATTTAACATTAAAGTTAGATTAAAAAACAAAACAAGTCTACTTCACCATTGTCTCACTGAAGTCAGTCCTCTATGACAATTAGTTGCAAAAAATATAACTCTGCATTGGTAGAGGGGGAAATGTCATATACTAGAGAAATCACTGGTTCATCTCCTCCCTTTTTCCCTTTCCCAAAACAAACAAACAAAAGCAAAATTAGGAACAAGCTTTAAAGGTGCACAATGTCTTCTACATAGTAGACCTTTAGTAAATGTTTATAATGTTGGGGTTAATGATGTTCTGGTTTAGTCTTTAAGAACCCTCTGTTAGCAAATGTTTTGCAGTATTAACAATTAGAATAGAAGTCCTGGAATCAGGAAAACTTCTCTTCCTGAGTTCTAATCTGTCTCAAGCACTCAAAGAATGAGAGTTTCCTTCCTAAGGATCTTTGCTTAAATGTGGGTGGGATGGGGGTGGGGGGGTACTTGGGGTGTGGTTTAATACCTGAATACAGATATTCTCCAATGGATATGCCACAGGGATGGTCCCCAAGGAGAGGCTAAGACTGTGCTCATTGCATATGGGTGGCATTCTTTGTATTAGTGTTTCCTCTCTCAAAGAGCATGATGTTCAAGTCCATTGTGGCAATATTACTTCATTTCCCTGTGCTCTGCTTCAATTTAACCTCTTTTTCTCCTTAATTCACCAGGGAAGGAAATGACAAACCTTTGCCATGGATAGTACTTGAGTTAGACTGCACAGAGTTAGTAAGCGTCAGACATAATTGAACAAATGAATAAGAAAAATAAATTTGATTTTCTTTATATACTTCCATCCCTACCCCATGTCTCATTTAGATAGCATGATTTAGGTGCTGTGTGGTGCTTGACTTGTAGGAGAAAACTTATGTTCAAATCCCATTTCTGATAGTTTATGTGCCAATGGGCAAATCATATAATATCTCTTCTCAGTTTCCTTATCTGTGAAATCATGTTAATAATTTTAGTACTTGCCTTGCAAGGTTATTATGAAGATCAAATGAGATATTATACAAAAAGTACATCGCAAATTTTGAGACAATGTGTACAGAATAGTTATATATGGATGAATCTAGTATTATTGAGCCTAGAATGGTTAATTCCTATCCCTAAGACTTGAGCAGCAGAATTTTGAGCCAGATCATTTCTTTAAATGAGTAGCAGTGTTTGAGGACCATACATTAAGGGTGGCTGCTTTGCATGAAGTTGGGGCTAGATATCAGCTCTGAATTCACTGAAGACTTCCTTTATCAGTACAAATCTACAGTATCTGTACTTAGAGACTTTCAGTCAGTAAGCCTTACCAGATCACCTCATTAATGTGAAAGCTAATATAGATAGTAATAATTAATGATTTACTAGATCAAAGATTGATAAGTTAAATCAGTGGACATGCTTTTTGTCTATTGATCATTGACCAATAACTTTAAATTATCATTGTCTTCTGATATGATATCCAGAAGAGAACTCAGAGAAAGGACTCTAAGGAGGTCAGTAAATTTTCTCTAAGCAAGTTAAAGCCATGAAGGTCACACACCCACATTCCTTTCAAATGCATTCAAGAGAAAGAAAAAATTGAAGTAGTCTTTTAATTATTTAAATTGGACACACTACTTTCCTCTAAGAAGTGGATTAACCAGCATTTTTCCATATAAGATGTCTGCTAGAGAAGGAGTGGGAGAGTTTAAACTTGTTAGTACTAGGTTTGGATATAATTGGGACAGTAATTGGCAGAAGTCTTGGATTTTGCTATTGCTGTCTTTTTTCTTTCTTTTATTTAAAATCTCATGATGATGATATTATAAGCAATAAAAATAATTCTAATAGTGTCTTGTCTTTACTTTTCATCTGCAAGTTTCTTCAATGACTTACAAACTATAACAGGATGTGTCTTTCTTTGGGGACTGAATTTAATTCCAGGGTTATATCCTTTCTTATGTTTTTCAGATTGATTAGTAATTGTCACCTTCAGGCAGATCTTGTTTAATGGCAATACATAGATATCTTTCTGCAGGGTTGCCCTAGGCAAAAATCATTTATTCATTTATCATTTATTCAATATTCATTCAAGAAGCATGTTTTAAGTACCCTCCATGTGTGTGTGTCTTATATACTAAGCATTAGGGATAAAACCAAGAGATGAAACAGATCATACCCTCAAGGAGCTTTCATACAAACAACCTGTACACAGATGGAAAAAATACAAAATAAACCCAAAGTAATTCATTCATAGGATGCTAGGTGGCCTGGAGTCAGGAAGACCTGAATTCAAATTTGACCTTAGACACATACTAGCTGTGTGATACTGGCCAAGTCATTTAACCCTGTTTATCTCAGTTTTCTTATCTATAAAATGAGATGGAGAAGCAAATGGCAAACCATTCCACAATCTTTGTTTAGAAAACACCAAATGGGGTCATGAAAATTCTGCTATGACTTAATTGACTGAAAAACAATTCATTCATATGTTCATTAATCTAATATTTATTAAACACTTCATGTGTGCCAAAGCCTGATGCTAGATGGTTAATAGATAAACATAGACTTTGATCACAAGGAGTATACAAGATTATGAAAATGAATTTTTCTCTCCAGGATTTCCTTTTCTCCTGCTCCTGGCCCTACCTTCTTCAGGTGTAGAGGTTCCTCCTCCTAATGAAATCTGCTTTTAGGAAAGGAACTAGCAATCATTTTCAACTTAGTGTGAATTAAAGTTAATGTCTTACTTCCTCTCAGAGGAAATATTTCCAGCCTTATATTTAAATGTGAATGGAAGGTTTTCTCTATTTCAGGAATTTTGAGCACCAGGGATGGATTAGGGAAGGTATATATTTGATCTTACCCATTCTTAGCAATGATTCTCCCTATCTTGTAGCAAAGAATAAAAAAGGAAAGAGGGGGAAAAATTAGCTCAGTAAAACTAACCAACAAATCAACTGAATCTTGCAACATATGAGGTTTTCCACATCTATCTTCCTTCCCACCTCTTCAAAGAAGGCAAGTGAATGAATTTTCTCCACATTTTTTTGGGGGCCAATATTGGTCATTATATTGATGCAATATTCTGGCTTTGTTTTAATTACATTGTTGTTATCATTGTGTATGTTGTTTTCCTGTTTGTTCTTTCTTTCCTCTGCATCGTTTTGGATTCTACCCATTCTCTGCTCCTGCAGGATCAGAGTCATCTGGGAGCGTGACTAGTGAAAAGAGCATTAGATATAGTCTGAAAAGATTTGGACTCTAGACCTGAGTCTACCATTTGTTAACTATGTGACCTCAGGCAAGTTGCTCATTCTTTCTAAGCTAATACTTGTATTAATAATCTCACTGGGTTGCTGTGAAGACAAATATGATAACATGTGGAGCAGCTAGTTATTACAATGGGTTTAGAGTTAATAAGACCTAGGTTCAAATCCTAGCTCAGGGTTATTTCACTTCTACCTTTGTCTCAGTTTCCTCAACTTTAAAATGGAGAAAATAATATCACCTGCCTCCCGGGGTTGTGATGAGGATCAAATGAGATAGTATTTGTAGACATATCACATAGTATACTAGTATAATATACTAGCCAGTATTATTAATCGAAACAGAATATTGTAGTCCCAATGTTGAGAGGGACCTTAGATATTATCAGATTCAAGCCATAAGTGTGAATTAATATCTTGTCTTCTCCAAAGTTGTCATTCATCTTTGTCTCCCCTTCTATTCATTTATCCTAATTTTGACTTCTGGGGTCAACCAGAGTAAGTCTGATCCTTTTTTAGGACAACTTTTCAAATTTTTAAAGTCAGAGATAGTATTCCTTTCCCTTCTCACCTTCTTCAGACTTTTCCAGGCTAAATATTACTAGTTCCTTTATTTTATCATTCCATTCCATTCTTTTCAGTAATCTTGCATTCCTCATCATCTACTTCTGGGTATACTCCAGCTTATCAGTGTTTTTCTTAAAATGTGGGAGAATTGTCCACAATACTTCTGATCTGATCTAGTTAAAGCAGATTATAATGATGCAATCTTTCATCTGAACACTATACTTTTTTTTAGGTTTTTTTTGCAAGGCAAATGGGGTTAAGTGGCTTGTCCAAGGTCACACAGTTAGGTAATTATTAAGTGTCTGAGACCAGATTTGAACCTAGGTCCTCCTGACTCAAGGGCTGGTGTATCTACTTCGCCATATAGCCACCCCTTAACACTATACTTTTAATAATACAGTGGCCTAAGAATACATTAACTTTGGGGGAGAGATTGCCACATCATAGGAGGGCACCAGAATATGAGTTGGTCTGGTTAAACTTTCTGTATCTTTTATTTGTGCAATTGATTATTAAAAAAGAATCTTAAGTAAAGGAATCCATTATGTCTATTAAATTTCCTATCACTAGATTTGATTAATTCTATTGTTCAGTCAAGTCAAGATGTTTTCAGATTCCAATATTGTTATTCATCATTTTGGATATTCCTTCCAATTTTGTGTTAATTGCAAATTTGTTTAGCCTATCATTTTTATTCAAGTCAATGGTCAAAATGTTGAATAAAATTGTATCAAAAAAAGAGCCTGGACACAATACTATAAATGTCCCTTCAGGATGCCTTTAATACACTAATCATCATTCTGTGGATCTTCCCATTCAACCAGTTTTGAACTCTATCCTACTGTCAATATTTCTCAATCTCAATTACAAGAAAATTGTAAGAAACTTTTCCCTTTACTGGAATGCACATATTGTTTCATTGCTCTATTTTACCTATCTAGTAACAATGCAAACATGCATTATATATCCTTATATGTATTACCTGCATGAAGTTCAAACTTTTTTGGCTAAGCTTTACGTCCTAAACAATCTAGTCTCACTCTACTTTTCTGTATCATGCATTCAAACTATCAGCCCCAAACTTACCATATACTTTCCTATGCACTGTTCCCTATGCTTGGAATGTCATCTCACCCTTCATCTGTTGAATTCTTCTCTGTATTTTAAGATCCAATGTACTGACTCTTCCATGAGTCCTTCTTTATCCTCTCAGATGGTAACAATCATTCCTCAAGATCAAAACTTTCACTGATTTATTAATTTATTCTGCATTGTCAAATATAGCTTTCTAAGATCTAGGGAAGAATATTTGTATTGGATCAAATATAGATATAATTCCTTTTATTGTGCTTTACTTTATTATATTTTGCAGATATTACATTTTGTTTTTTAACAAACTGAAGGTTTGTGGCAACCCCTGCATTGAATATAATCTATTGTCATAATTTTTTTTAGCAGCATGTGTTCACATCATGTCTCTGTGTCACGTTTTGGTAATTCTTCCAATATTTCAAACTTTTTCATTATTATTATATCTGTTCCAGTGATCTGTGATCAGTAATCTTTGATGTTACTATTCTAATTGTTTTGGGGCACCACCTACTGTGCCCATATAAGCTGGTTAACTGAACCTATAAATATTGTGTGTGTTTTGGTTGTTTCACTGACCAGTCATTTCCTCATTCTTTTACTTTCCTCAGGCTTTCCTATTCCCTGAGACATAATAATGTTGAAATTAGGCCAATTAATAACCTTGCATTGGCCTCTAAATGTTCCAGTGAAAGGAAGAATATATCAATGAGGCAAACTTCATTGTTTTCTTATTTTAAGAAATTGTCACAATCATCCCATCAGCATCAAAGCAAGAGTCTCCATCAGCAAAAAAGACTGAAGACTCAAATAATGGTTTGCATTTTTTAGCAATAAAGTTTTTTAAATTAAGGTATGAACATTTTAAAGACGTAATTCTATTGCAAACTTAATAGACCACCATATGATGTAAACATAACTTTTTTATGTACTGGAAACCAAAAGATTAGTGACTCACTTTATCATGAGATTCACTTTATTGTGGTGGTTCAGAACTAAGCCCACAATTTCTCCAAGGTATATCTGTATACACAGAAAAAACATCTTTGTTGGAAGCAGCATAATTTTTAAAGAGCATTAAAAGATTGACTTTCAATTTATTTGTAAGGGTGAAAGATACCAAAGAAATGGGGGAAAATCATGTGAGGTGTTAATTAATTAATAAACATATATTAAGCACCTACTATGTGTTAGACACTATTTTAAGAGCTGAGGATACAGAAAGAGACAAAAGACAGTTCCTGCCCTCAAGGAATTCATCTAATCAAGGAAACTTAAAAAGAAATGAACAATTGACAGGATTTTAGTAGCTATCAATCCATCTGTCTCTATAAAATCTTTATGAGAATGAGGTATCATTCATGAAAGGTATCCTTCACTCAAATCCAGTTCATGTGCTTGTCATGGCATCACCTTCCTGATATCATAGTCTTCTTCAAGAATGAAGGAAAAATGTCATCATCTCCTTGATAAAACAGCAGGGAACTGACAAGCTTTCATAAATAGTTGTTTAGAGGGGACAGCTAGGTGGCTGCAGTGGCTAGAGCACAGGCCCTGGAGCCAGGAGGACCTGAGTTCAAATGTGACCTCAGGCACTTAATAATTACATAGCTGTGTGACCTTGGGCAAGTCACTTAACCCCACTGCTTAGCAAAAAAAAAACCCACCAAAAAATGGTTGTTTACAGTTGACTGAGTCTTTGTAGTCTCAGAATTGACTGAAAGGGATAGAAATAGATTTGATGTTGCTTATTGTTTATTGTTTATTAAAATAAAACAAATCAGCATTTAACTTGGTGAAGAAATAGTTGGTCTTAATGGTTCTTCAATGATCAGAATCCCTCCACAGATGCAATCATAGGGGTAAACTTTTTCAATCATCCTCTGATTATCAATATCAAGTGAATCATAAAACTGGGAAACTTCAAGTATTTACAACTATTGTGGAGGATGTCCTAGAAAGAGTCTAATTGGGAAAAATATTTCCTAGACATGGCTATGTCTTTCAAATACTCCTGTTTGCTGAAGATAATGCTGATTGCAGTGAACTTGGATTCTCAATGCTATCCATAACCACTGAAAAGAGGTTAAGCTAATGATCCATATAGAGGGGAAAAAAAGATGCTTATTGCCTAGACTATGACATGCATTTGAACTACCAATTGAGTTAGTCTATCAGAAAACACATCTTGGACAGATGCTGCAGATGGACAATGAATTGGGTCCAGAATTGAACAGAAGGAAGAGAATAGACTTGATTACAAATGGAAAATTGAGTAACACTTTCAATGATCCCAAACTGCTCTCTGCCACAAAACTCCATTTAAAAAATATTAATATTTTCTAGTATCAGTATAGTATATTTTCAAGAACCATAGAATATTATAATGTACAAAGAAACAAAATTATGAGTTAACTAAAGGGCAATGGATGGAGTCCTTGGTATGGTTATTACCAATAGTTATTTGAATGTAAGGAGTGGACTTGAAAATATCTTCTAGGAAATGTATCATTGAAAAAGGAGGTAGAGTTGACAATATGTTCAGGGTAAAGAATAACAGATGGATAGGCTGTGTGCTGTTCTGATAGCAACAGACTATTAAAAGACCACATACATTTATTGCCAGCCTGTATACTAAAGACCCCAAGAGGGCCATGATGTTACTGCAAGAAATTAGTGTTAACTGTTTATTCATTTCAGATGTGTCCTACTCCTTGTGACCTCATTTGGGGGTTTCTTTTATTTTCTTTTTTTCTTTTAGGTTTTTTTGCAAAGCAAATGGGGTTAAGTGGCTTGCCCAAGGCCACACAACTAGGTAATTATTAAATGTCTGAGGTCAGATTTGAACTCAGGTACTCCTGACTCCAGGGCCGGTGCTCCATCCACTGCACCACCTAGCCACCTCCATTTGGGGGTTTCTTAGCAAAGACACTGAGTGGTTAGCCATCCCCTTTCAGCTCATTTTACAGATGAGGAAACTGAGGCAAGCAGGGTTAAGTGACTTGCCCAGGGTCATATAACTACTAGGTTTCTGAGACTGGATTTGAATTTAGGTCTTCCTAATTTCAGGTCCAGTGCTGTATTGACTGGGCCACCTATCTGTCTTACAGTTTTGTTTGCCAAGTATTATTGTTTTGTCCTTGTGTGTTTGTCTTAATCAATACTAATAGTGTAATCACTAATAGAGTGTATATGATTTCCAAGGGAATCTCATATTCCAAAAGATCAGGAATCTTTAGTCTAGTGTTCTGATGATGTTACTCTACTCTCAAAAACCATCAATGGTTCCTTATACTATCTAGAGTATAAAAAATAAACTTGTCATCCTGACATTTAAACACCAGCACAATAATAATCATTGTATTTTACATTTGTAGAATGCTTTAAAGTTTGCATATAATATTTCATTTGATCTTCACAATAGCCCCGCTAAGAAAGGTGCTATTATTCTCCCCATTTTAAGGATGAGGCAATGGACCTATGGAGACATTAAATGACTTGCCCACATTGGCACTGATCATATATCGAGTAAGTGACTGAAGGGGGAATAGAGCCTAAGGGCGGCACACTCGCCATTATACCATGCTTCCCCCACCATTTTATACTTTCTAGCTAATATTTAAGCTTTTCTTCTTTCTTTTTTTCCCCTAGTAGTCTAAATTGGACTACTAGCTGTTCTCTAAATTCAGTGCTACATTTTCTATACCCATATATTCCCACAAATCATCTTCTAGGTTTGAATATGCTCCCACTTCAACTCTGACTCTGAATTCTTGATTTTCTTCAAGGTTCAGCTCAGGTGCCACTTCCTTCATAAAAGTTCCTGAACACTTCCACCTTTGTTCCCAACAATTTTGGGGGGGCAATTTTGTTTTTGTTGCTGTTTAGTCATTTTTCAGTTATTTAATTCTTCATGACCCATTTGGGGTCAAAGATACTGCAGTGGTTTGCCATTTCCTTCTCTAGCTCATTTTACAGATGAGAAAACTGAAGCAACTTGCCCAGGGTCATCTAGCTAGTAAGTATCCAAAGGCTAGATTTGAATTCAGGAAGATGAGAAGACTCCAGAACTGGCACTTAGTGCCCATTTGGTCAATTTATCTTGTGTTTTAATTGTGACTAAATTCTTCATCACTACTCTTTCCTAGTTCCACAACTCCCCAACAGAACACATACTCCTTGAAGTCATGGACTATTTTGTTTCTCTCTTTGTATCCTCAGTGCATTGTAGAGTGCCTTTGATATTTTTTGGACTGGATCTATAATTTTATTGTTATAGGGAATTTTCACTGAGGCAATTCCCTCTACCATTGTAGAACTTAACTTGGGGCAACTTATAGTCTAAGAGAGTTTCCTGAGACATTTAGCAGTTAAGTCTCATCATTCAGCAAGTATGTATTTATCAGAGGTGAGACTTGTCTTTCTCTCATGTCTCCATGACTCTAAGATCAGTCTTCTGTCAACTCTGCCATAATGTCTTTCACAGTCACAGTATTTGTTGAAATGAAGGCTCTTTATCTCTTTGGTTTTATACATTATGGAGCACAGAAACAAGAATTACAGGGAATGAGAAGGTATAGATGACTTACAAATTTCACCAACGCAAGGAGTAGTCATAATGTTGATATCACAGATCATATAAAAGTGAATATTTTTATTTTTGTGTCCTCCAATAGACTCCAGCTTCATAAGGAGAGGGTACTGTTCTTCTCTATGTTCTGTGGATCCCACAACACCCATAACAGTACAGTACTTTGCATTTAGCACATGCTGAAGTTAGTTGAATTGAGCCAGTTATTTATAATATAGGTAATGAAAACTTCAAATGTTGCACAAAATGTGAGATATTATTTTTATGTCTATGGAAGTGAAGTAGGCCAGCACAAATCCTTTGTGTAATTGCTGAACATGTTTAATTTAGGAAAATACAACATAGATTATTACTGCTTAATTTCAGATGACAAGTAGAGAAAAAAAAATACACGTTTCTGTTAATTCCCTTTCTTTCCTTGCATAACTCACACCAAGATTTCCCTCTGTGTTCTAGAAAGGCTTCTCTGGCTTCCTTAAAAGTTCAGTTTCAATGTCATTTAACTAGCAAGCTGTACACTTTAGAATGTGGGAGAATGCAAAATATGTTAAGTGAATGTCATTTACTTCTGGAAAAGCTCCTTGGGAAAAGTCAGGAATTAGAGACTATTTGTACAAGGCAATAAGAAGGTTTTTTCACTGAAATATTATTTCTTAACTGTTTCTTTTCAGAACTTTTTTTCATTTTATATCAATTGAAAGTTAAGGAAAGAGCTTGTTGTTGGCAATTCATATATATATATATATATATATATATTAACATTTTCTTTTTTATTATGAATTGAATATAATATTATTTGGATATTTATTTCTCATTGCTCCCCTATTGGTGAAGGGTAGAGTTGGTAAGATCCTGGAAGAAGAAAGATCCTGGTCTTCAATCTCTTCAGATCTCTGAAGGGAGAGAAAGACTGGAAAAAAAGCTAGATTAGTATCTTTGTTCTCCCATGCTCATATAGTAGTCTGAGTTGCCAGATGCTCTGTAGGGTAGCCTCTGCATGCCAACTTCTTCTCAGAATCTTTCTCTTCTTTCAAAGATCTGATGAGAATTGAGAATTTTTCTTTTGTAACATTCAAATTTGGAAACCAGAAGACAAAGATCTCTCTCTTTTTCCAAGGACTTCATCACTTCACAAAATGGAAAGTATTGAGTAAACAGTTTTCACCAATGAAGAGAATCTTAAGCAAAGAGATTTTTAACTTTGAGTCACATTTACTTTAGCAAACATGGTGATTTTCACACGCAAAAAATGCATATGAGACTGTGAATCTTGATTATAAGCAGTTTTTTAAAAAAGTAGGCATTTATTTTAACATCATAGAACAAATAACTGCCCTTTGTGTCCCTCTGAAATGCCTCCAATAACTTTAAGAATTTCATGAACTCTCCTCCAATAAGCATCTTCCTTGTTTGGGGGTGACTGAAGGGCAGAAGGGTAGAAACCCCTACCTTGTAACAAATAAAGTCTAGTATAATCAAGTAAAACAAATTAAATGAGCTAATAGCAGTATTGTTTTAAGAACAACCTTGAGCAAGTTATTTTCTCTATTATAAATAATTTAACTATAGAGAACATATCTGCCTCCAGAGAAAGAGGTGCTAAATAGATGCATAAAATAATATTTTATATATATATATATATATATATATATATATATTATACATACTAGGTTTACAATTTCATGTACAATTATATTATGGAAATAGTTTTTTATTCCATAAATTTAAAAAAGAATTCTTATTCAGGTCTGGGTTGAACTAGTTAGCCTATGATATTCTTTCTAGCATTGAGATTCTGTGAGTACTAGATAAAGTACAGGGAATGGTTCTATAGGGAACTGATTTATCAGTATCACAATACAAGCCATTCTATGTGGTTACTGGTTCATTGTTATAAAAACTTTACTGAGTAGGTTAAATGAAAGAACACTACATTTTAGGAGCAAGGAAGGATAAGCCTTTTTTCCTTTCAAGATTCTTATACTGTTCACTAGATGGCAATATTGTAATAACATTGACAACTTTCTCCCCTGGAATTTGAAACTATGGAAACACATTTTTTTAAGCCCCCCCCCCCCCCAAATCCCAAGAGTTTCTAGATGTCTGGTGAGGGTGTGTGAAAACATAGCACAAGAGAAGGAGGACAGCCAAAAATGTGGGATGAATTTCTTTAATACGGATTCCTAAATCAGTTTGGTGTTCAGCATCAAGCAAAATGGTATATTTTGCAGTGATAGAGCAAAAAAAGAAAAAGAAAGAAAAGAAAAGAAAAGGAAAAGACATTTTGCAGTGGCAATCAACTCCCAGGAATACAGATTCCAAATGGAGTAGTAGCTCCTATGGTGGTGCAGGAGTATAGAATACCTGGTAGATTCTGGTGATAGTGGCAAAGGTGACCCTGCAGAGACTATCATGAGAGTCTAAAGAAGACTCAAAAAATGCTTGATTATCTCATAGACAACTTAGATTCACAATGTCTAAAATTGAATTATTCTCTCTTTCTCAGTTATCTGTCTTGCTTTTTCTCTCTCTACTCCTACTTTGTAATTTTTGTGTCAACACTATTTAATTGTCCAATCATTTAGACTAATCTCTAATTACCTCCATCTGTAATCATAGAATCATAGATTTAGAGCTAGAAAGAAATATAGAGGCCATCAAAACAAAGGATTTATGGATTTGTCCAAGTACTCTAATTAATAAGATCATGCAGTCATTGGAGCACTTAAGTCTATGATAGGTAAATAAGTGAGGTACAAAGTGTTATAAAAGGCCAGAGGAAAAAAGTATATAGTTGGGGTAGCTAGGTGGTACAGTGGATAGAACACCGGCCCTGGAGTCAGGAGGATCTGAGTTCAAAGCTGGCTTCAGACACTTAATTATTATCTAGCTGTTTGACTTTGTGCAAGTCACTTAACCCTATCACCTTGCAAAAACCAAAAAAAAAATTATATAGTTTCTTACTTGGTAGAATAGAGCCAGCTAGATTATACCAGACCTGAGGTCAGGAAAGCTTGAGATCAAATCTAGCAACAGACACTTATTAGCTATGTGGCCCTGTTATGTGATTAAATGCTATTTGCCTCAGTTTCTTCATCTGTAAAATGAACTGGAGAAGGAAATGGTAAACCACTCTAGTATCTTTGCTAAAGAAACTTCAAATGGAGTCACAAAGAATAAGACACAAATTGAAATGACTGAACAACAATATTGGGTGAATTATGGCAAATTTCATGTAGGGGGTAACATTTGATTTAGGATTTGAAAGATGAATAGGATTTCAACAAGATGAAAAGGCAAGGTAAGGAGAGGTAGTAGAGGATGTTTCTGTTTTGGGAATTGTGTACTCAGAGGAAGTATCAGGAAAAGAGAGTTGGGGAAAAGAGAGTTTCAATAGAGTGTAAAATACATGTGTCCAGATTTTGAAAGGTCTTGCACACCAGGCTAAGGAGTTAGGACTTTATTTGGTGAGCAATCGGAAAGGATTGAAGGATTTTGAATAGTAGAGTGACATGGTCAGATCTTACAAATCTTGCAGGACATATTGGTGTGAAGAGAGAGTGGAAGAAGGAAAATTTATTATCAGCCTAGTGAAATAGTTCAGGTGGTGAATGAAATGATATGAACAGAAAGGAGGGGATAGAAATAAAAGATTTTGTAGAGGTCAAATAGGCAGGACTTGACATTTATTGGATAAGAGAAGTGCAGAAGAGCAAAGAATGGTTTTATACTTCTTTGTATTCCCTACAGGACTTATTTCTTTGCATAGAGTACTTGGTGCACTCAATCAATTAGTTATTGATTTATTAAGTGCATAAGTCATCATTGTGCAGTCTTCACAATGGAAATAATAAACAATATCTTTCTTTCTCCAAAGCCAGAATTGGAAGATCATAAGGGAAGAGTGGGAAAGGACCTAAGAGGCCATCTAGACTGACTCCCTCTTTTCACAGCTTAAGGAAACCTTGAGATTGAGGGGATCAGGAATAGTCTTGTGTGTAACACCTGATTGCAAAGTGCTTTAAACGGTAAATTAAGGATTTTGCATTGTAATCCTAAAAACAGTAAACAACCATTGAAAATATTTGAGTCTGTGTATGAGAAGTGACATAGCTATATCTGTGTTTCAGGAATATCAGTTTGGCAAGTTAATATGTATTGTTAAAATAGAGGAAAGAATAGAAATAAAAATAAAATAGAGGAAAGAGATAAGAGGTAGCAAGACCAATGAGAAGGCTAGCCATAACTAGAATAGTGACTGCTTGAGTGTAGAAAAAGGGACAGAATCCAGACTTAATTGTCAAGGTAGGATCAACAAGATATGGGAAGTGATTGGATAAGAGTATTGAGAAAGATAGAAAGGTCAAGGATCATGATAAAAATGCAAACCACAGTGTCTGGAAGGATGGAAGTACCATGAACAGGAATTGGGAAATTTGGAATAGGAATAGATTTTGGGGGCCAATGTAAATTTCATTTTTTACATACTGTGGATTTGTCTCGGGGACATTATAGGACTAGAGTTCAAGAGAAAGAGTAGACTAGATTTAAAGGTATTAGAGATGAAAATGACCTACTGGAGTTTATGAGGTGATAGAGGGAGAACATTAACCTCCTTTAGCATTGCTAAAGTATTCAGGGATATGTAGGATGTGCCAGCACACTCTTATGGGAGAGAATATAAAAAGAGAGGGAGAGAGAAGACTCAGAATCTGGCTTTGGGTCAAGGAGGAGCTGTCAGACAAGAGGGAGCATAAGCATTCAAGATTAGTGCTAAGTAAAACAAAGGACACAAAAGTACTCTTTGGTGTCCAGAACAGTGTGATTGACAATGTCAGAAGCTGTTGCATGGACATTTAGATATCACAGTATTCATCATGGGTACCCCATGATGGACATAAGTTATAGTCTAAACTAAAGAGGCAACATGCTATATAGTAAAATACATGTATGTTAGGCTTCTAGGTATCTGGTTCCTTTCCCTTATCTACGACTCTTCTGTCTTACTGATATTTCAGCTTTCAAAAGACTGTTTGTATGGGGTTCACAGTAAGATGAATGTGTTATGAACTCATATAGAAACATTGAAAAGCTGTTTTAAACTCCTCCTCCCCACCCCCATGGAACAAAAGCATGGAGAAGACAGTTTCCTACCTAACCTGATAAATAATATTCAGCTGGTTGTCTCTTATAATGCTCTTTATTTCTCATCCTGAAAATCTCATATTTCTGAATTAATATATAATATTTACTGCATTATATTTATTGATGCCAACTAGGTGGCATGGTGAATGGAATGCTAGATTTGGAAACAGGAGGACTTGGATTCAAATCTATCCTCAGACACTTAGTAGTTGTGTGACCCTGGACAAGGCGCTTAAATTCTATCTGCCTTGGGTAACTGTATTTGTAGGTGGAGGATAATAATAGCACTCACATTATAGGATAATAATGATTATTATTATTCTGCCAAGCCATCATGTTCCTATCATCTTAGTTTGCAAAGCTCTTTTGCAAGGGAAATAGCAAAATAGTTATTTACGTTGAATAGATGAGGAAACTAAGGCATACAGAGGTTGAGTTTTTCAAGGCCAAGTAACTGAAGAAGACAAGCTAAGACTTAAATCCAGATTTTTCTATTTCCAGATCCAGTTCTCTTCACTTTAATTTTCTATAGATAAATTAATTTCCCCCTTTAACTTAAATGTGCATTTGCAATTTGAAAATCAAATTGGGAATTTATGATGAGGAGCAAATATTTGGGGATTGCTGACTAATTTTTCCTTTCCCTGGATTTCAGAAGCAGGCAGGCAGGGCAGTTGACCAATTGATTAGGAGGAACAGAGCTCTTCAGTTTCTGAGAATTTGGGGTAAGAGGATTAGACTGCCAAGGTGATTGGATTGCATTTGTAATGAGTAGAGCTGCCAGCATTTGTTTGTTGTAATTAGGGACAGCTGCAATGCTTATTTAGAAGGAGTGCTCCTAGGTCCCTCTCTGCTTCTTCAGGTAACAGATTTGGATGGGGCCATCAGGTCACATCTTCCCTTCTCAGACACACACAGGGCAATGTTAGAGTGACTGTTGAGAGTGTTATCAATCCAGACAGTGCCCTAGCTTTGACACTGCCTTATTGATTGAGATGCAGGAGTTGCATGTTTTATGCAAGTTGTCTCTGACTTAGACAAGAAAGGGGGTGGTAGGATGGGGGAGTGGGAATCATTTAAATGACTAGAATGTTCAGAGCAGAAAAATAACTTTGGGGGAAAAAGGTGCCAGGCAAACCTCTATTGGGAGCAGAATTCCTTTATTAATTTACTAAAAACCTGCCCCCTTACTCATGATGTACCGGCTAGAAAAGTGGGCTTATTTAAAGGGCAAATGATCACCCTCTCATCCAACCTATTCTGTTCTTTTGCTTTGTTGTTTCTTTATAACATTTAGCAGCCTACCTGATCTTCACCATTTTCCCTATACAGGAAGAGAAGATAACAGGGAGGTACACAAGGGATGGAAATGGACAGGAGACTCTGGATGGGGTAAGATCCCTGAGAAAGGAATCATCTCCTAATTTAATTTCTAATATGGACTATATCATCATAGGTCTAAATTTGTATGGGACTTTAGAGAATATCTAGTCCAATTCCCACACTTTACAGAAACTGAGGCCAAGAGAGGTTAAGTGACTTGTCCAAGGATACAGGTAGAAAGTGTGGGAGACAAATGTTGAATCCAGGTCCTTGGACTCCAAAGCCAGTGTTAGTTACTCAAATAACCATCACTGTCTTTTTTTCTCACCTCCAGGGGTTGAATGGAACTCTCATTTATATTAAAATGACCTGTATTCTTTCTTTTGGAACCATCCCAAAGAATGTTAGTTTACCACAAAGGAAGAATTCCTATCCTTTAACCATAGGTGATGAATAGCATCCTATCTTTTGGTGCGTTTAAATTATGTTCTTCCTTTAATCTCCCCCTAATTATCCCCTACCCAATAATCTACCAGTTTTGTTTTTTGAACTGATCATGGAAATATATTTTGATAGTTTTTGCTAAAAATGTCAACTGGCCTATCTTACATATCCAAGGAAGCAAGGTAGGTAGAAGCAAAAGTACTGGAGACTGGAAAACTTACCTTTCTGTGTTTAAATCCTGCCTCAGACACTTTCTGACTGTGTGACCCCGGGGAAGTCAATTAACCCTATTTGCCTCAGTTTCCCCATCTGTAAAATGATCTGGAGAAGGAAATGGCAAACCATACCAGTATACTTGCTAAGAAAATCCCCAAATGCGGTCCTTGAAGAGTCACACACAACTGAAAAATGACTGAACAGCAACAATTATCCAAGAGAATGGTAGAACTATTTGGTTACTGCCACTTTGACTTGGATTCCACCTTGACAGAGATAGAAGATTTCTACTTCAATTACTGATCTTGTCTGGTTCAAAGTATTAGGGACATGGAATGTAATGGTACAGAATTTTAATGACTTTTTTCTCTAAGAAGTACTAATTTTATTCCCCTTGTAGTGAAAGAAGGTCCAGAGAAATAATGTAATTGGTGGTATCTTAGAGTCCTTAAGTTTCCTCATACTATGAAAAGCTATCTTACCATCATCAAAAGAAGCCAGCATAATTAGAGAAATGGCAAAATGTTGCAGCCACCATCATGTATTAAAGTAAGGACTTCTTTTTTTGCTTAGCTCAGAAAAATGTCAAGAGAATCTGTGAATGATTATGAAGAAGTCAGGTATATGATCATGGCATTTCATAGACTCATAGAGCCTTAGTGTTGAATAGGATATTAAATGTCATTTAAGACAAATTCCTGCTAAGCAATCAGTTCTTTCTGTAATGCCCCTAACAAGTGGCTACTCAGGCTCCACTTGATGATCTCTCATCTGAGGACCTCACCAACTCCTTAGGCAACCTGTTTTTTACTTTGGACAGTTCTAATCCTTTTGGGAGTTTTCTCCTTTTGCTGAGTATAAATTTGCCTCTATGTAACTTTTTTTACCCTCTAGATTTAGGCAGAAAAATTTCATCCTTTTCTCATATGATTGCCCTTTTAATAAGTGAGGACAACTATTCCATTCCTTATAAATCATATCCCCCCCCCCCCCACCTCACTGCAGGCTAGATATTCCCAGAACTGATTCTCATATGGGATTTCCCTGCCCCAATTCTACTGGTATTGATATGCTAGAAGATGGATCAGTGTAATAAATGAGGGAAATTTGAGAATAAATTTATCTAGTAAGAATAAATGTAAATTCAATTAAAAAAACTTCTCAAGAATGGGAAAGACATGGCTAAAGAAAAATCCAAGTGAAAAACACCTGGGATTTTAATTGTAATGCAAATTCAATCATCTCATAAATGTTATATGTCAGTCAAAGATGAAAATTGAGGCTGTATTGATGGATGGTATGGTACTGAGCAGGAGGAAGTTTATTGCATTTTTTGGATTTTTCTTACCCTTTTTAACTTATATATTATTCTATTTCACAGATATAAGAAGACCTCTTACAATAAACATTAAAATAAATCTTGTGTAATTTGTTCTTTATGATTTAAATTCTCAACCCTGAAGTATACTTTTAAGGGCAAAGAGATTCCTAATGTAAGGAGTAGAGAGAAACTTCCCCAGTTAATATATTTTTCTTTCAATTCTTAGTAAATCAGTTTATATATGTCTACTGATGCCTATTCATCACATACGACATATCAGGCACAGCAGTAAGCACTCTGGATACCAAGAAAGGCAAAAAACAGTCTATTTTCAAGGAGCTCAGAGTTTAAAATGGGAGACACCATGAAAACAGCTTTGTATAAACAAGCTATGTACAGGATAAGTTGCAGATAATAAAAGGAAGGCACTAACTTTAAATGTGGTCAGAAAAAGGCTTTTTCCAAGAAGATGGAACTTTAGCTGAGACTCCACAGAAGAAAAAGAAACCAAGAGGCAGTGAAAGAGGGAGAGTAATCAAGAGGAAAGTTGGTCAGATTTGTGCTTTAGAAAGATTAATTTATCAGCTGAGTGGGGGATGGACTGGAATGGGGAGAGATTTCTCTTATTCTGTATACAGCTCACATTTCCTTAAAAAAATGATCTGAAAATCAATCATTAAGAATGTATTAAATCCATATTATGTGTTAGGCTTTGGGCTAAGTGCTGTGTATAGGAAGATAAAAATGAAAATTTCTCTCCTTAAGGAGTTTATATTCTATTGAAGGAAGTACGGTATAAATACACACACACAAATATATTTATACACATCTATATTTATACACACATACATACATACAGAGTTTAACATATTTAGGAGGGAGAGAGCCTAGTAATTGGGGCAATCAAGAATGGCTTCATGTGGAATGTGCTGTCTGAAGAGTATTCTGAAGAAAATTAGGGATTCCAAGAAAATGAGGTGAGGAGGTAGTGCATTCCAGGAATGTGGAACAACTAGGGAAAAGGTTTACTGTATGTCAATATGGCTGGATTGCCCAGGGCATGAGAAAATAATGTGCAAGAAACTTGGAAAAGAAGGAGGGTTTGTGAAGCACTTTAAATGGCAAATAGAGGGAATTATGTTTGATCTTAGAAGTAACAGCAGGCTACTGCTATTTTTTTCAAAGATTTTATTCATTTTGAGTTTTACAATTTTTCCCTTGTCTTGCTTCCTTCCCAACCCCACTACTATCTTTTGAATAGAGAGGAGACATGATCAGATTTGTGGAAAAGCACAACATGGAAACTTTCTCTAACCCCTTCCTTCCATATGCATTACTAGGTACAAGGGAAAACATGAATAATGAATTTGTAAGATTTGGAATTGGATGTCTGGACTCTACTCAGAGTTGATTAACATTTTTATCTAATTCATAAAGGATGAGGCTGATCCACTTAGTTATTCATTGGAAGTTTCTTCATATAATAGTTCCTCATGTGAGTATAGTCTATTATATATATACATTATATATATATATATATATACACATATGTATAACTACTTGCACATATATCCATGTGCAGTAGTCTTACTATTTTATAAAAATTAGGATAATGCAAACATATATTTTCATCCTTTGTCAATGTATTGATTGGTTTAATTCCTTTTTTGTCTCTTACTCTATTTCTTTACTTTAAAATATTATTTAATAATTTTTATGTCTTTCTGGTAATGGGAAGAGGGGAAGGTAATGGGAAAATTCAGGTGATATGGACAACAAAAAAGGCCTGATAATGATACATAAGTACATCTATCTATATAGCACCCCCTTTTTTGAGTCATTCTCCCTTAACAATTAAAGGGCAAATTCTAAGACAGATAATCTAGAATCAAGGTATTCTGGGTGCAGTACTCCTATATAAGCCCCTACTAATGTGCTGGTGATCATTGCAGAAACATGACAAGTTTAGCATTCCACATAAGACATTATTCATGGATGTATTCATAAATGTGTGCTTACAGATATATTTATGTTTGCAGCAATTCAGGAAATTTTTGCTTGACTGCATAACTGTTAAAATAATGTTTTCCTTTTTTTAAACAGGAGGAGAGATAGGAACAAGAGAAAAGAGATCCCAGTTAATTTTTTAATTATTAAAATAGATGGAGGAGGTATCATAAATGAGAAATATTTAATGCACTTTCAGGTGAGGTCACTGTATTGTTAGTGTTACTTATCTGTTTTACTTTATTATAGGAAATCTCTCATCAAGTAGGAGTAATGAGTAAATATATGCAATATAAAAACAAAGCACATCACTAAAACTTTTTTTAAAATGCCTCAGTAGTTTCTTGTTCACCACTGAGAATATTTTAAATTGAGATGGTCAAAGACCATATCTGTTGTTTGATGATTGCCATCATCTTCTACATAAAGTGCTATTTAAAAAATCCCCTTATTCACCTGGGCCTATGGGGCTGATAAGAACTCTTTTCATAGATTTTGGCCCTGCAGTGCTATAGAGTTAAATTTTAATTTTGGTTTCTGACTCCATGATCTCATGTGGTATAGATCTTGAAAACAGGAAAAATGGATAGAATTGCACAACTATTATGAGGAAACAAGACTCCTTTCTATACATAAAGAAAAGGCAACATCTTCATCTTTGGGTTGCTATGAAATTGAAGGGCCTACATCCCATATGTTAGAGCCTACACTGATAGGAATCAGCAATGGTCTTAAAACTAGAAACTCCCTTGCAGGATTAGAGGAACATTAGAGACTGGAAGCACTTTGGGAGCTCTTAGAAATCATTTTTCTTTCCATGTGATACCAAGGATGACTACAAACTATGAAATCATCCTTTCAACAAACTCACCATTCAGTCACATGCTCTGCCCTCTAACATTTGATCTTCCTCTAATGTATAGAAGGAAAGATCTTCCAAGATAATTCAATTGCTCTTCCTGAGTTGGTCTCAATTTCTCCCTAACATCTACTTCCATATTTAGGTTTTTTTTTTTTGCAAGGCAATGGGATTAAGTAGCTTGCCCAAGGCCATACAGCTAGGTAATTATTAAGTGTCTGAGGCTGAATTTGAACTCAGGTCCTCCTGACTCCAGGGTTGCTGCTCTATCCACTGCACCACCTAGCTGCCCACTCCCATATACTCTTAAACTAATCCCAATGAATTATGGGCATGAAATAATCATTTCCTCCTTTTCTCCTCTGAGACTCTCAACTTTTTGAACTCTAAAAGCTAAATCTTGGTTATGATATTTGTGAGTCCTTAGGCAAGTCACTTAGAACACTCTCTAAATCTCAATATATTGTTCTATTAAATGGGAATAATAATATTTACATTACCTATCTCATAGGGTCCTTGTGAGACCATTTTGTAAACATTTGTAAGTCCTCTATGAGTTACTCTAATCAGTCTCAATGTGTATATGGAACAGTATTGGACTTAAGATGGCATATGAATTAAAATCCAATCATAGACACTTATTAGCTGTGTGACTTTGGTCAAATCACTTAATATTTATTGGCCCTGGATGCCTCCCAAGGATTTATCTAGGTTTGATTTTGTGCCTGGTTGGTAGAAGAATTATCATATTGGGAATTCCCTATGCTAAAAAAAGTCAGAGTTTTTTTTCCATATTTTCATATATGACTATTCACTCTATCAGTCTTATTGATGAAGATTGAGGAGATTTGTTTATTCTACAGATAACAGATTATTCTATAGATTATTCTACAGAAGATACCAGTTAGTTCCCTTCTTTCAAAAGAAAATCTGAAACCTATGCTGTGCATAATAAGTGATGGTCATTCTTGACCTCTAGGTGTTCTATGGATTGCTGTTGTTTGTCCTTCATTTTAGAAGACCAATAACAACACAAGGTGATGCCTTGACTCACCAGTGAATTAGATTTAAATGAGACAGAATCTCACAAAGTCATCAACCTCACTTTTTCTTCCAGAGCAATGGCAAGACAAAAAGTCAAGATGATGAGAGATGACTTGGGATGCACTGAATAACGTTGGCTGACCAGATGTCTGACCAAGATCTAAGTAATCCATAGTACCTGCTTCACCTGCCTTCATGGCCAGTGGAACAAATTCTTCTCATCTGCCCTTCTGCTGGGGAAAGTCTTCATATTTTTGGGGTAGACATCTCCATAACTCTCTGATGAGTTTGAGGCCTAAGGGTTACCCTCAACTTGATTTAGTATCTTCCCAGATGGTCTTACTGGGATATGGATACTATATATGCTACAGCTTTTTGGAACCATACATGACAGTTGGGTGAAGAAGGATATCAAAGATGAATGAGCAGCCCTAAAAAGTGCCTAGCAGCCCTCACACTAGAGATGCTAGTCCTCCTTGAACATCTATAAAACCCGTCCTATGGATATATCAATAATAACTTAGCCCATGGAGAGTTCTGTCTGCAGAGGAAAAAGTTTGACTGCCAAGCTAGATGAACAATGAATAACTTCTTTTCATGGGATGCTAGATTTAAAACTGGAAGGGTCTTTAGATGCTCTATAGATCTACTTCCTCATTTTACAAATGAAAAAAAAAATAGTTCCATTGCAGTTAAGTTATTTGATCTAGGTCTCATATCTAGTAAGTGTCCAAATCAAGAGCTATTTCCACTGAATCATTCTGCTTCAGGAAGGCCCCAGAATCAGGGAAGGAAGTAGTGTTCTTTATCTTTAAGATTATAACTTGATTCTCATAAAAAAGTGAAGGACATATTTGCCTGACTATAGCCACAAAGAGAAATTTTTTTTCTTGGGCAAAAGAAGTTGAGGGTCAGGGCAGTGAGCCCAAGGATACTTCATCTGCAGGTGCACACACACTGGAAGAGAATATGGTCCAGTCCTTTGTCCCTGAGGGGATTGGAGAGAAGGGTACCCTGACAAAGTGTATGTCTACTTATAGGGGTGTGTTGGAGTCAACTTGAAAATTAAATTTTTAGTTGGAGCATATATACCTCAGAAATTGGCAAATGGTTCAAATTAAGATCTGATTTATTGTTTGTTGATTGTCTAGACTTAAAGAAAATGATGGAGAAAAGGTTAATTGCAGATTAAACTTAAACGTTTCTTTTTTCCCTTCCAGAGATCTTTTTTTTTTTTTTAACATTTATCACTTTACACTAGTTTACTAGACCTAGAGGTGGATGAGAATGTAGGCTGTCAGAGGACTGCCAAGATGGTGATTGGCTCTTGTTGGAACCCTAGGCCATAGCCCCATTTACTTTGGGCTCTTCTAGGATCCTGACACCTCATGCTAACATTGCATATGTTTCCCTTTTTTTCCATTTTCTTTCTTTCTATTTCCTGTCTTTTCCCTTCCCAAAGAGGAAGTTGTTTAAATGATAATTTCTTGTTCAATTAGATCTGAGGTATTGGCTAGTTTGGTTTCACCAGACTCCTAAGTCAGATTCTTGTCTATTTATAGAAAATAAGCATTTTTTTTTTTTGGCAGCACAACACCTTGGCAACCCTACTGCTTCTTTTTACAATAGCACAGGGAACTTTTAACTCTGAGATGAAGTTCAGAATCCTAGGAACCATGGAATAATAGCCTATTTATTAGCTGTGAGGCTGAGTTGTTGATAGGAAATGAATTGTCCCTTTCTCACATCAAAGAAAGTAAGACCTAAGACCTATGAATGCAGCAACAATGGACCCTCAAGACTGAATATTTGGGAATCTTTGTACTCTGTTATCACCTGTACTCACACCCTAAGAATGCATCCATTTTTGTTTTTGTTTTTATCATTTTTTTATGTCTTTCTATATTTTCAATTGGTAAACTCCTGAAGCATGGATTATGTCAAATACTATTGGTATAGTATTAATATGTTGGAAATAATGCAGTAATAATGAAAATTAGACCTTTAATTTTTTAAACTTTTATATTAAATTAAGTACAATATAGAGAAATTACTGATTTATATTAATTTTGTTGATCTTTGGACCTAGTCACTCAGGGAATAACATAAAATTATTTTTTTCTCTTTTTTAATTTTCCCCTGATTACATGCAATAAGTTACATCCAACATTTACTTTTAAAACCTTGAGTTATAAATTCTCTCCCTTCCTCCTATTCCAATCCCCCTCATTGAGAAAGCAAGAAATTTAATATAGGTTAAAAATATATAATCATGAAAAACATTACCACAATAATCATGTTTTAAAATTAGACATAGCACCCCTCCCAAAGAAAAACCTCAAGAAAAGTAAAAAAAAGTATGCTTAAATTTGTATTCAGACACCATCAGCTTTGTCTTTTGGATGGATAGTCATAAAATTATTTTTCCATAAAATTATAGTATTCATATACTAATTGGACCTTCACCTAATGCAATTTTTACCTGACCATTGACTTTTTTTCAAAGGTCTCTGGATTACTTTATGTATTATCTTGACTAGAGAAGGAGTGTGGGATATATGTATGACTATTTTAGAAGGATTTCAATTTTGAAATGATACTTTCAGGGAAAGCTTTTAGCTATCTAGATAATTCCCTTACATGGAATGGATATGCCAAATAGTGGAGAACCTATTCCAATCTTGATGCATTAGAGCAGAAGTATCAAACATGTGACTGGAGAGAGTTAAAATGTAATTGGAAAATATTTAATAAAGTAAATAAAATTACAAAGCATAGATATGAAATTTGAAAATGAAGTCAACAGGCAGGCATCCTTATATCTTTGGATTGGTGGTCCCCATTTCTAATTTGAGTTTGACACCACTGCAATAGACAATAGTTTAGTAGACTCAGTCAGATCCCTAGTTGTTGCTTCCTTCAAATTGTAGAACTTTTGTGGAAGAAATTTATCCTCTGAACTACAGAAGAATCTAAAGAGAAGGACAGCATGACTAGAGGTGCTATTCTGTAGGTAAAATGGTGGCCAAAGGTAAGATCTTATTCTTATTCTCCTACTGGGTCTCACATTCCCAGGGACTCTGCAGTCTGATGGGTGAGCATTCATATTATCCAGTCTATTATCAGACCTCCATGTCACTTCTGAGTGAGCCCCAAACTGTGCTGCCACTGACTATACTTCCTTTTATTCTTCTTTCTAACTCTAGTGCTCCATATGGGGTCCAAGGAGGAATTACTGAGTCCTTTTCTGGGTTCCTCATTCATCTTTAGTGTCTTCCTGGCTTCTAATACTCACCTGTGGCCTCCACAAAGCATACATAACAGGTGCACCTTGGTAAATCATCTGGGCAGATGGCTAAACCAGGTTCAGAGTAACTGGCAGACCTCAAACATATTGGTGAATTAAGAAGGTGTCTACCCCAAGCACATGAAGTCTTCCCCAAGCCGACTGGGATGATAAGAGCAATTTGTTCAAATGGAAGGCACTGTATAGCTCTTATTATTTAGTTTGGTTGAATATTGAAGTTATCAAGATTATTCACCATTTTTTGGGCCATTTCCCATTGTTGTGACTTTTGTCTTGCCATTGGACTTAGACGACTTTGGAAGAAAGAGACTGGGCAACTTTGCCTCACTTAAATTTAATTCACTGAAGTGTCAAGAAAGCACCGTGTGATATTATTGGTCTTCTTTGTAAATGAAGGGAAACAAACAATAGCTCCCCATATGTGCTGTTTTTCCATATCAAAATTAAGCAGAAGGGTAGAGGCTTTCTTGCTTGCTTGTTTACCTCCATCAATTTGCACAATTCTTACGCAAAATAAGTGTTTAATGAATATTTATTTTGTTCATTTTTCATTGCAAATATATGGAGCACAAGTTATAGGAAGGTTCTCTTAATATTAGCTTGTTTAAAACAAAACAAAACAAAAAATCAGACTTAGTAGTTAAATACTAGAATGAGGTCCCACCTTTGCTCTTGAGTAATGACATAGATAATTTAGAACTGATGTCTCTGGGCAAAATTGATTCCCAAAAGGAAATCTTATATTAAGATCACTTCTATTCTAATTAGTATTACTTGCCTGAGGTGTGACATTTTCAGAGGAAATGGACCCAAAATATAAATAACAATAACACTTGTCTAGTAGGGCAAAGTTTTGGCAAATAAAGAACAGCTGGAGGAGTGGAGGATCTTTTCTAGTCATTAGCTGTCAGAAATACTACAAGCAAGCTAGGGCAAAAAAGAAATACAAAAAAGTGATATACACTTATTTGTACATCTATGTACACAAAACAAACCTCATTAAAATGTGTGTTTTAATGCTAAGCAGAATTTTTGTTGTGGAAACTAAATTTGACTTTCAGTTTTTTTCTTATTGAGAAAGACCAGAACTATCATCTATTAGAAAAGAACAATCTTTTCTTATGCAACCTCTGTCCCTTTGGTACAGGACTTTCTCTTCATTGGTGGAGATGAATGTCCTGTCTTGTATCAAGGGTAGGGTAGAATTGGAGAGGGATGGGAAAGTTTCAACCTTCTTGAGTTTTATTTTGGGGGGGAGTGTTATTTCCAGGGGCTTCTGGCTTCCAGGTTTGTTAGGGAAGATAGAAGAGACCAATCCCTTTGCAGGTTGCTGAAGAAAAAACAAACAAAGAAAAAAACAAAACTCTGGAAAGACATGAAAGGAGTTGTTGGCAGTCTTCATCATGTCTCTATATCTAGCTTGCTACTCTAGACACTGCTGGAAATTTTCCATTGGATGAGAACAAGAATTCTTTCTTGGTGAGTTTATTTTGTGCCCAATGTCACAAAATAATTTGTGACAAGTAATAAGTGAAAAATTTTTCTCTCTGTAGTCTCTCATTTCTGTTTTGCTATGATTTGGATAAATGAGTTTCTTTGTATTTCATTGTGTGTGTTCATTGTGGAATCGGTATTAGGTGGGAAAAAGACCACTTCTTGGCTGAATCTGGGAAAAAGATCACTTCTTGGTTGAATCTTCCATCAGCAATAGTGACAAAGCAATCAGAAGTTAGTTTGAATCTGACCATAACCCCTAGGAGCAGATAGAAGTATTTTCTAGACAGGTACTTCCTCTCTCTGAGGAGAGCAAAGGGGGTAGCTTCCAGGCCCAACCTCCTCTTTCTCTTCATCCTGGCAGGAATTAGCATTTTCTTAGGACAAAGGAGAAGAGACTAGAGATGTTTGTTCTGTCTTCCTTTGAACTATTCAATGACAGCTCTAGCTACACATGAACTTTTTTCTACTTTTGGGCCTTTCCTAAACTTAAAATTCTAGTAGTATTACAATTAGGAGGGCCAATACTATAATACTGGGCCTCAGGCATTACAGAACCCACTATATCTGGAATAAAAAGAATAGATTTCAAATATGCCAAATTAGGAAAAAACAAAACAAAAATAATGACTGAATTTACTAAAGGGTTTGGAAATCAGTCAAGATTTTCATGAATTGCTTGAGCTACCAGTTTTTTTCTGATTGTAAATTCTTTCTTTTACTTTGAGAGAGAATACATTTTCCATATATGAAACCATAACTTAGAGTGGGGAAGTCAGTACTTTGCTTGGAGGCACTGAAATTTAGAGCTCTGACAATAAGTCCTTCAGCAATGTAGTAGTTGAAGCAATGTAGAATTGAACTTAACCACTTCATTAGCAAGCATAATTAGGTAAATTACCAGTATCCTTCCTCTGCCATGCTTTTGAAGCTCAAATGAATTTTTCCTTTGCTTAGACTCACTTTACACTTCCCCTGGGCACTGAGCTCCCTATTAGTGACCTTGTGATATGAAGTTCTTGCTCCTGTTGATCATAGTCCTGAGGTATCTGTATTCTCTTCCTTCCAAATTGAATTTTTCTTAAAAAAAGTTGATTTGAGATGTTGTTTGTCTCAGATGTGTTTCATGAAACTTGCCCCAGGTGCCTCTGACAATAAGATTACTAACAAAGCAGAAGGTAAATAATTATATCTGTGACAAAACTCAATGCAATGATTGCATTACATTACTATGAACCAATTTGTTCAGTTATTCTCTGGTTCTTGGACTCTGGGTGGGGTATTTCTCTACATTATCACATAAGTTGTCATGAATGATGGGATGAAGGAGAATACAGTGATTCCAATAGTTTATTATTTATTAATACTTTAGATATATTTATATTTATTACATTTGCTTTATTATTTTTTTACTGTTATAGCACAAATATCTAACTTTTTGTATTAAAGAATGAATTAGTATAGTCAGTCAATAGGTATTTTTTTAAACACTTACTATACAGTAAGCTCTGAATTAAGGTATTTTGCTTTCTTTGACTCCTGGAAGAAATAGAAGATCATAGACCTAGAGAAATAGATAATATAGCTTTCCACTGTTGACAAGTCACTGTAACTAATTTCTGGGTTGTAGAAAGGACATCAGCAATTATTTCAAATTGTCATTAAAATGTGTAGAGTGATAATTAAGCAAGGAAGATATAAGGTTCTTATTTGCTTATCTCTGAAAGGGGTGTAATTTAGGTTTTGGTCACTAGGACTAGGATCCACCTCCCTCTCTTCTTCTACAACACACATATATCCTTTGCTTGTGCCCTCTCAGTTTAAAGGAATCTCACTTCTGTTTCTGAATTGCATTCTTTGATACTGTTATTATAGCACTATAAATTGCAATATTTGGGACCTTACTCCAAAAAACTCATTAATGATCTGAGATTTAGTTTGCTTTCAGGAGGAATTCTCTCTACTGCACACATAGCACATAAGATTTCTGGTTAAAATTCAATTGATTGAAAAAATCTGTATTTTACTTTAGTCTAATCTAAGTTTCCTCAATTTTATTCCTTGTATATTCTTCACCTGTTCTTCATTTGACCAGGCAGCACATTATCTGACTAGGGGAATGAAAAAATGTGAGCCTTATGGCTTTTTATAACTTTGTGTAAAGGCACCAAGGGGGAATGTAAATCTGTCTGATACCAGAATTCCAGATCATTTCACCAAAGCCAAGTGCTGTATTGTTAGGGTTCCAATAATGCCTGTTGCGATCCCCCTACCTAGGATCCTAACTCAACTTAGGAAAATGCTTAGGTGTAAAGATATTGCTGACCTGATGATATACTCCTCATAGTCAAATTTCTTTGTTTTCACTGTGACAAAGAATTTGGGCAACTCAGAACCACAACTTTTCATATAGGACTTCCCCAAGGGAGCACAAATAGAATACTCAAAGACTGAATAGCTAAACCCTGTAGCTCTGATACTCTGCTGTTCTTTTTCCTTCAACACTGTACAGCTATCCCATCTACATCATCACTTTCCCCATTGTGGTTTTTTATATATTTCTGTTCAGCATAAGAAATTAAATGGGAATTTTTAAGGAGTTTTGTGGAAGCCACAGATGACCCATGAAAGCCAGTAGATGATATAGAAAAAATTTAGAAACTCAGAAAGGCATAAAATATATGTATAGTATATAATATCAACATATTTTATCTTTTAATACCATAAAAATTCAAACTTCTTCTCTGGTATGAAGGGAGGACCAAAAATTTTATGCAGATTTTTCAGATTGCAGAGGTTCTAGATCCTCTAACCCCCTGCGATATAGAATTATTGCTATATAATTTTACTCAAATAGAATTAAGAGGGCTAATATATTGCTTGCAGGAAGCCCCCCAGATTGAGAAAGGAAATAGATTTTCTCCTCCGCAGTTATTGAGCTTTACTCCCCAACCTGACTTTCCAGCTCCTGGGGCTAGTAGGTGGCATAGTGTATAGAACACTAGCCCTGGAGTCAGGAGGACCTGAGTTTAAATCTTACCTCAGACATTTAATAATTACCTAGCTGTATGACCTTGGGCAAGTCACTTAACCCCACTGACTTGTAAAAACCAAAAAAATTGAAAATGATATTTTTATTTAGGATGCTAGTTAATATAGAATAACCTTAGAACATAAAGTTTGAAGATTTTCCCAATGTAGTTTCCATGAGTGATGCTATTCATATTCATACTATTTATTATTATTTTATACTAATTAAATAAGTATAATATAATAATAATAAATTATATTTATTAATAAATGTAAATATAAATAGGGTAAAGAGGATGGCTTAAATGTTGATCCAGTCAAATTTCTAAGAAAAGCAAGGCTTCTTTTTCCTAACTTTTGTTCCTTTTTTTAAAACTTTGGGTAGGAAAATATTAAATGTAGATTTGATTGGAACCTGTCTATGGAAGTGTGCTAGGATGAGTACAGTGCTCAACTGAAGTAGTTGGGGTACCCTGATGAAAATGTAGGACTTGGGGTTCAGGAAGATGTCTGTTCAAGCCTTACTTCTAACACTTACTAGAAGGGTGACTCTTGGTAAGTCACTTGACTTCTTTCAGTCTCAGTTTTGCATCTTTAAATTGGGATTCATAATAATTACACACTTTGCAGAGTTGTGAGAATTCATATATGTATATCTATTGTTATATCTGTACCTATACCTATCAAAGATATCTCTTTTATATCATAGATATTAAGGTGATATATAAGCACTATATAAATGTTTATTATTATTATTACAGTACATGTCTCTTGTCTCTTCCCTCTCTAAAATCTTTTGTAACATTGTATATAGGTGAACATTTGGCCATATTGATCAGCCTTGATTGGTGGAGTTGAGAGTAGAAATATTAGGAATATCAATAGGTAAAAATGTTGCTGAGAAAAAAACTGAAGTTAAGGGGATTGAGATTTCACAAAAAAAGGCAATAGTAAGTCTGAGAATGTGTGTGAGAGGAGGCAGGGGTGTTGCTTGGTAGCTGATCTTTTTAAGTATTAGCTGCTGTCATTTCCTTCTTCCAAACACTGCCACCCTGAGTAATTGTACGTCTTTAGAAATCTGGTCCCTGTAACAATTCAGGAACTTTCCTTGTCCCAGAACCATCCCACCCCAATGATGAGAGCCAGAACTAGTGCCTTCAATTTCCCAGTCCTTAATAATTTCCCTGCCTGACCTATTTCTTTGATTTTCACAATAACTGGCCCTTAAACCTTGTATCATATGACTCCAGAATAAATTTCCAACTTTGTTATTTATTCCCCCCATGCACACTGCATGATACAACTAAACTGACCTTCCTACACGATAATTTAACTTTCATCTTTAAACTCTTGCACAGATTTTTCTCCTATCCCTAGCATACATTTCTTCTTCACTTTCACTTTTTTAGAATTCCTAGTGTCTGAGGATTTTCTAATGCCAGTGCTTTCTTAGTTCAGGTTTGAGGTCCTGAGGTGAGGTACTTGCAACAGTTAATAAAAGAATGTGTTGGCTGTTGTTTCATATCTGAAACTTTGTGACTGTATATGGACTTTAATTGGCAAATATACTGGAGTGGTTTAGCTATTTCCTTTTCCAGTTCATTTTACAGATGAGGAAGTGAGGTAAATAGGGTTAAGTGACTTGCCTAGGGTCACACAGCTAGTAAGTGTCTGAGACTAGATTTGAACTCAAGGAGTCTTTCTTGACTTCAGGTCTAGCTCTCTCCACAGAAACCACCTTAAGATGTCTGTTGGGAACCAGGGTCTCTAAGCTGTTTGACACAGTCACAGCAAGAAGATTCAAGGCACTCACACTGCCTGATGGAACAACATTTCCTGCTTCAATATATATAGGGATTTAATGCATACCAATATTTATAGGTTTATTATTGATTGCAATATTTACTCACCCTAATATTGGAATGACTATAAAGGAAGGATTTCAGAAAAATTCCTTGAATAGAACAGATTGTAAACTGTCCAAATTTAACAGGACTGCCTCTCCCTGAGGCATACAAAAGGCTTCAACATTATGAAATCTCTGGAAAACCCAACACTGGGAATTCCAAGGAGATGTCAGAATATATACAGGGGAAACAGATACAAGATGGGCCAGATAGAATTCCAGGGAAATTAATAGTTTTTCCCCCCTTACCATACAGAGGAATATATGAAAAAGATGGTGAGAAAATAGTACAGGTGACTGATATGTGAACTCCAGCAGCCTTAGTTTCATGGGAAAGAATAAAAAAGTCACAGAAACTGTGGTTTCTACCAACAAGGCCTGAAAGAAAAATTGGTTATTGTAAGAGTTAACGGATGGGTGGACAAGCATAAGGACCCTCACTATAGATTGTTAAGGAAGTGTATCAAAAAACATTACTTACACAGAAAATATATAAAAAAACCTTTCCATTAAAAGAATTGCTTAATTAATAACTTTAAATGAATTAACAATTATACAATGTAGTAATAAATAAGGTAACAGACAGGTTGAGGTCATCATGGTCTGAGTAGGGATAAGAAATCAATTAACTATATGATTATTAATTAAACTTGTAATCACATGATTAAAACTTGTAACCATATGAACTATATGATTGATGATGAAAATTGTACACTTTTGTAACCAAGAAAATGATCTTAGCTTGCTTGAAACATACATAATTCTGAGACTATAAAAATAAATCCAAGCAGCTGACAGTCAACCTGCTCCTGCCTTTACCCCTGTGTTGACTCAACTCATTTCGCTGACTCTATCCCTCCTGTCAGGTTCCAAGGACCCCGTGGAGGCTGGACCCCCCACAGATGTCCTTAAAGGCTCACTTTGCTCTAAAACAAAAAGGGTATACAACAGAGCTATATTAGTAGTTAATGTTACTTATGTTCAACCATTCTCATTTTGATGTGAAGATGACTGAGGTCTTCACATATCCAAGTCTGCCTCAGCTCCCTTATGCCTCTGCTTGAGCCTTTTGTAATCCCTTTAGGTAACCAGGTATAGGAGAAGCCAGAGCCTATCAGATCCAGGAGACTACTTTGCCTCCCTAAAACTTTTCCCTAAGGATTGAGGAAATAGGAGAGGTCTGGACTTCCCCTTGTTGTAGGGAAAGGGGAGGAAAAGAAGGAAATACAAGTACAAGATTCAGGGGCTTGCTAGCTTCTATTGATCCTCTCAAATGGGAGAAATTCCCTCCTCATTTCACCCTGCCCTCCCCACTGTCTTCTGTTTATTTTCTATGTGTCCTATTTTTTTAATGTACACTTTTTCCCCTCTAGTGAATGTAAACCTTTTGACGGCAAGAATTGTTTCATTTTTATCTTTGTATTACCAACTAAATGCACTGGCATATGTAAGACTCTTACATACTCGTTGAATGACAGACCATGAAAATTAACTAGTATAAAAGTTTCCACATCCTTTTCGATCAACACAATTGGAAATCCAAGGAAAAAGCTGAATGTGTTCCTAGAGGCCCTATATCTCCAACTCTCCTTCAAGATTAGGAGACTCTTCTGTCGTTTAGGGCCACTGATGTGGTTTAAGATTAAGTTGATTCATTCCAGGATACTAACATGTTTTTGACCTTTGAGGGCAACAGTGATTCACTACAGTGTAGTGAAATATAATCAAAGAAATATCATTCTCCCAGAATGCTGCAAGAAAGGTTTCTAGTCTGACTTTCCTCCCACTCTCCCTCCTCCTTCCTCTGCCCTCGAGCTGATTCCCTCTATCAATGGACTGACAAAGAGCATTGGAAAGGTTTTCTGCAGCAACCTTATTATTCCTACCTGCATTTTCCCCTCTAATCCTCCTTTCTCACTGTCTCTAAAAATCCTTACTGCACTATCTTGGATGCCTAAAATATATGTTCACGGAGTGACTTTCCTAATTGTGAAATTTTCTGAGTAGTACTTCTTTGGAGGAAAAGTTAGTTTTAGAAACTTAATCAATAAAGTGACTTATTCTTTCCTTGTTCTTCCTGTGTCCTTTCCTGAACAGAATAAAAAGTATTCTACTTTCCTGAACTCTTTTCTATTATATGAAACAGTTAAATGTAGGGCTTGACCTCCAAAATATTGTTTAACTATAAAGAATATGATATCTGGAGGAGGCTTTTGAGATTGTCTAATATGTCATTATATATAGATAAAGAAACAGAGGCTCAGAGAGGTGACTTGCTTTCAGTTTTTCATCTGTAAAATGAGACTAGACTAGATTGGAGCCTGTATGTGGATTCTTAAGGCCTAGAGAAATTAAAAGATCATAGAAGTTGTGTTATCAGCACTTGAACCCAGGTCCTTTGAAGCTAGGTGGCATAGTAGATAGAGCCCAGGAATCAGGAAATTGTTCTTGATTTTCAGTCATGAATTTCAGACTCTTTGGGACATCACTTTAGTTTTTTTTTTTTTTTTTTTTTTTTTTGGCAAAAATACTAGAATAGTTTGTTATTTTCTTCTCCAGTTAAATTTACAGATGAGAAAACTGTGGCAAATAGAGTTAAGTAACTTACCCAGGGTCACGAAGCTAGTAAGTATCTCAGGCTGGATTTAAACTCAGGCCTTCACTCAAAGGCAGCCAGTTTCCATACCACACATTACTTTAAAAAAGATACCTTTAGTCAAATCAACCCTCAAATACGGTCTTGATATTCTACCCTCTCCCCTTTCCTTCCTAACTCTCTTAAGCACAATGGATTAAATGAAACTTTCCCATGAAATTGTTACCAGAATATATTTCTTGACTCTGTCCTCTGTGATGATCCTTTTGAAGTCTCCTTTCTATTTTGCTATTCCCTTCCTAGGATAAAATGGGTACAAATGATGATCAATAATAATATCTATCTGAAATGGAAATATTAGGTTAGGTGCAAGTTAGGGGGGGGAGAATTCTTTATATTGTATTTTAAAGCTAAAAAGTACATCTCTCACATTCAACCTGTGATGTACAACTGTAATTTGCAGTCACACAACTGTATTACAATCTTTGTCTTACAATGGAAGTTTAGAGGTGGCCCAACTGGTTCAAGTTCATCCTGCTTGTTTCTATCAGAGCTATGTCTTGAACTAAGGTTTTCTGATTGCATTTCTAGTGTTCTTACTAACTAGTTTTTGTATGAGAAATAATTAAAATAATTTTTGCTTTTAAGTCTTCTCTGCTTCTGGCTTCTCATCTGTAAAGGTGAGGATTGGCTATTTAGCTAGGATTCTATGAGACTTTTCATTTCATATGTGAGGGATAATTTATTAGTCCTTTCCATTTCCTCCCCATTAGCTATAATTAATTTTTCAGTTTTTCCTATTAGTCTTGAACTTGAAATGGGTAGAACAAGAGACAGATCAGCAAAACGACTGCTAGAAATTCTTTGTGCTCAAGGATTAATTACTGAAAGAGAGGGAAAAAAACTTCATTTGCAGGTGGGAAAGTCCTTTTATACCACATCCTTTAATAACCCATGCAGGCTGAGTCCTCTGTGATATGTTTTCCACAAAGAAAGGTAGGTAGTTATTAGCCAAATTCTATTTATTCCATAGAATTTTATGTGAGTGAAAAGAATGGTACCCTTTCTTGTCAGCTGAGTATATAGTTCCTAATGCTTCCTCCACAGGGGCATAAAAGAAAGATAAACAGGGTGTTCCAAAAGTCTTAATATGAACTATTGAAATTCATTTTAGACATCTTGCATAGGATTATAGAGAGAAAGAGAATGAAATTAGGCTTCATTTCTATAGTTTTATGAAATCTTTCCATCTTTAAACTGTTTTTTAACTTAGATGCATACATTCTTGAAAATCACATCTTCTGGAACTGGATCTCAACATTTGATTGAATCCATTTTATATCATTAAACAGATTTTTTAAGGAAGAAAGTCCCTAATGGGTTGTAACTCATTAGGATTACCACTAAGAATCTCCTGATTGGTTATAGCAAATTAGATGCCCATATTTTAAACGTGGTTTCTTGGTAAATTTTAAGATATAATATTAAAAATATAAAGATATGTTTACATACATATATATTTGATATATACATATACCTATCTATATATATGTATACATATATACATATTTATCTATATGAGATCAAAACTATTAAAATCACTTGATTTGGCCTTGGAATATTGACTAGATGAAACCACTTTTTTAAATTGAATCAAACAATCAAAATTCAGTTTGAATAGGCATAAACACATTCTTGAATCAATCAAAGTCTTTCATAGGTTGCTGAGAGACTGAACCAGCCTAAACAAATTGTATAAAAAAGGATTGGTTATTGGTTGTTGTCCATTGTACTCTAAGAAGACCAAAGTGAAATCACTAATGTTGGGGTTAAGGTACAGTGTGCCTGACTGTAACTGATCTCACTAATAGGAGGATGAAATTCTCTAACAAAACTTGGGCACAAATAGTCCCTATGAACATTTGGAATGGCATTGCATCTAAATTTGTGCATCTCACATTTTTTTTAATAATAAAGATAAAAGGAATAAGTTAGTTCAGAACTTGGGAAGAGTAATTCTGAGATTCTGAATTTTAGAGGTAAGAGTAAGAATAGAGTAAAAGGAGGACAGATATGGAGATAGGAGAAATTAAGGAGAGTTATTGGTTCTATAGGCATTTTGAGGTAGAGGGAAGTTCCAGAAAAAAAGTCAGATTTTTCACTAGCTTCCCCTCCAGATTCCTGTCTAGTCACAAATGTTATTACATAATCTGCTGTTGTGTTATCCGAATGTTTCCAATAAACTGAATTTTCATTAAATCATGAAGACTAGATATGGTTATAAATATAAGGCTAAACAGAGTACCCAATGCATAGATGAGGAAATTTACAATCTAGGTGCTTGGAGAAATTGTGACTGAACTCAGAACTTTTTATTTATAATAAATTCCCTAAAGCTGAAGATAAAAGAATCAAGTGAAACTTAAGGGTCATTTTATTGCCTCTTGTGCTTTAAAACAAGCTAATTATTATAACAAGGAGTTGCAAAGATGAAGATATTAAATACAGAAAAAGGAAGGAGATATAGGCATTTAATTCTTACCACTTAAATGAATGAATGAATGGAATAACTAATGTGTACTCTCCTTTCTAGTGATAAGCCTGGAGATATGAAGAATATCAGCATAATTGAGAGAGGCACTGATTTGAATTTATGAGTAAATTCTACGAAAGGGACATATACATTTCTTTTAAATACATAATTGATCATGATTTGGGACCAAAATAAGGCACAGAGAGTAATGATTCATTATCTTAAATCTCCTTTGATCACCTATGACTTTGAATATTGTAGTGAACTCTGTAATATAAAATTCTGTAGATTTGTTTCCATTTTCTCTAGATTTATTATGGTTTCTATTAAGACTCATGATACAAAAGCCCATCATTTGTCTTAACTTTTATCAGTCTTTTTCCAGGTCCCAAATGGTTCATTTTTAGATATGATGATTTTGCATACTGTCATGCTTTTAGTATGTGTTATTGAGATAATTTATTTTAGCATAGTCCCCCAAACATTTCTTTTCTAAAAATATCCACATGTTTTCTCACCTATTGTAGATGAGCCTTAAATCATTTTTGTTCTAAGTTGAAGAAGAAAAAGGGGGAGATGGAGATGATGATTGAGGTAGAATGGGGAAGAAGTGGAGGGGGTATATTAAAAAGGTAAGAGATTAAATAGTTGATTTGTCTTGCTCTGTAGTATCTTCAGTTCTTCAAATACTTCCTTGATTTGGTTCTATACAGTAATATTCTTGAATGTTCTTTTATTTCTACTTGCCTTTGGAAATCTTAATGGGAGAGGAGGCTGGGAAAAGTAATTCAGATACACCTATCTATGTCCTTTATTTATTCAGACATTTTCAGTTGTGTCTAACTCTTCACGACCTGATTTGGTATTTTTTGTGGCAAACATAATGGAGTGGTTTGCTATTACCTTACCTGCCATCATTTTACAAATGAGAAAACTGAGGAAAATAGAGTTAACTGACTTGTCCAGGGTACCACATTTGTTCAGTATTTGAGGCTGGATTTAGACTCAGGAAGATGAGTCTTTCTTGATTGTAGGTCTAGTACTCTATCATCTTCATCACGTATTCCCTTTCTTATTTGTTTATTTGTGGTTTACTCTCTCTATCAGGTTTACTTCCACAAAACTGTGTTATATAACTTCCCTCCTTTCTTTTTTTTCCCTATTCTTTCAGAGGTCTATGTCAGAGATAGTCAGATGGTAACAATGAATTTAGTCCTGTGCTTGGAGGGGGAAAGATTTTAGTTCAAATGTGATCTCAGACATGTGTGACCCTGGGTAAGTCCCTTAGCATCTGCCACAGTTTTTTCAATTGTGAAATGGAGATAATAATAGTACCCATCTCCCAGGTTTGTTGTAAGCATCAAATAAGATAGTCTTTGTAAAGTGCTTAGTGTCCATTTCCTTTCTTCATTCTTTCCTTCTTTCAAATGAAATATCTTACCCAGATCTCAAGGTCTGGAGTCAAGCTAATTAATGTTAAACTTCCTGTTATTAGAATTGCTAGAAATTAATTAGATTTTTAGATTCAAGAATGCATTGATAATAGACCTTATAGATCTGGAAAGACCCTTATAGATCAGGCATTTCAACCTTCTGGAGAGTATCTTATTATTGATTACTCATTTCAACCCTGGCCTTATTTTGATGCAATATCTTGGGCTTCCCTCAGTCATGGCTCCCTTGAAAATTACTACAAAATTCATGACATTTTAGGGTAGACATCTACTCAAATTCCATAGCTTCAACTCCCCATCCAATGCCTTCCTTTTTTAGACCAGTATCCGTAATATGATCTTATAATACTGTGATAATGAACACAATTTGTATAAAATAATAATAATAGGGGCAGCTAGGTGGCACAGTAGATAGAACCCTGACCCTGTGTCAGGAGGACCCAAGTTCAAATGTGTCCTCAAACACTTGATATTTATTAGCTGTGTGACCTTGGGCAAACCCCATGGCTCCACAAAACCTCAAAATACAAAAAAGAACTTACTATGTTCCAGAAATTGTGCTAAGTAGTGTATAATCATTGAGGTATATCATGAGGCATCGTTAGATAATAATACTATTAATAGTTACTATTTATATGCTACCATAATATTACAAAGTGCTTTATAAATATTATCTTTTTTCCTCCTAATAATCAAGAGAGTTAAGTGCTTTATTATCTCTATTTTATAGATGAGAAAACTGAAGCAAGAGGTTAAATAACCTGCCCAGGGAGCCAGACATAAATCCAATCATTCCTCAAGTCTCTCCCTATCCTACTCCTGACTTCTTTCCCTTCAGGTGAGTGAGGTTGGAGATTCCTGGGTTTCTGATCAAATGGCTGATGAAATCTGGACTCCCTACTCTGGGATCCTGGGTTTGTTTGATGATGAGCTTTCACTTTATTTAGTCCAAACTTTAACATCACTTTCTAGACATCCCTAGCTATGCTGCCCATTATACTCTTGCCATCTGGACCCCATTTTCCAAGTCAAGGTCTTCTATTAGTGTTGTCTTACCTGCTAGAATGTAAACTCCATGAGAATCCACAGTGTTTACCATAGTACTTGGAACATTGTATGTACTTATAAATACCTTTTTCAATCATTCTTAGAGTCAGAAGGGCATATGTTATCAAAGGATTTAGAAAGAATTAGAAACAGCCCAGTCTTGGATTCATAAGTTTTTAGGTTCAACACTTTTCCTTCTTCCAGTTTTATAAATATGACTTTGGAGGTGAAAATCTGCTTTGAAACAAAATTGATGCTATGGTTTGTCCCTATAATAATAATAACAGAATTTAAATACCATGATTCTCCAAATAGCTCGGAGTGTCTTCAAGATCTTATTGATTCATCCTCACAACTTTACTGTGAAGTAGGTGGTAATAGTTGAGCTGAGACAGAGAAGAGGGGGATGATTTGATAGGGGTGGGTTGGGAGGGGGAAGGCATGAAGATGGTATAGAAGTAATTAGCATTACTGCCTTCATGTTGTTTCTATATGGAGGAAAAAGAGCCTTCAAATTTGAGAAAAAAATTATCCATTTATTCAAATAGTCATTAGGAAAGTTAGGACTAGAACTCAGCTTTATTTATTCCTGATCCTAAGTTTTCCCCACTATGACTGTAGCATATGTCTTATTACTGGCTAAGCATTATGTTTGCAGTGAGAAGATGTATGAATTTTATTCAATGACATTTTGATTCACACGTACCCTCTAAAAAGAATTTTTCTTATAATAATCACTTAAAAAACAAATAAACCCCAAATCCCCAAACCTAAATCTTATGAGGCATAGGAAACAAGGTGGCAGGCATTGCTGGATTTATGAAAAAAAAATACTTAATTAAATAAATATAACTGATCCCTTCCAGTTGAATATAAATAGAACTGTTTCTAGTTCAAGTTGATTAATCCTTAAAATAATTTTTTCGTCTCTGACTTTGCTTTTCTTGAACTTTGGAATAAAATTTCCTGTTATTTCAGGAACCCCATAGAGTCTAGTTCTCTCCCCTCAAATCAAGAGAGAAGTTGAAACCAGTCACTTATAATTAGCTGATGAACCTTCAATGTGAATGACCATTCCTTTGCTGTCTAACCTCTTAGGCTCATAAATCTAAAAGGTGGAAGAGACCCAAGAGATGATGTAGTCCAACCTCATTTTATAGACATGATTTCCATAGAGGTTAAGTGATTTGGCCAAGGTCATAAATATCAGAAGTGGGTTTGAACTTAACCCCACTAACTGTATATGTAGTCAATACTCATTCCATTGGAACAACCTTAACCAGTGTTTTTATTTTTAAAATTTTGTCTCATGAAATGAAAGATTTCATCTTTATACCAAAGCAATTTCCAGCATCAGGAAGTTGCTAAGGATGTATGAAGTGGGGAGAGAAAAGAGACCTTAAAATCATAGATTCTTGTCATGTTCTAATCCCAGTCCTATACTTCTATCTTCTCCTATTTGACTTGATATTGATGGTTTATGTTTTTTTTCCTGAATTTTTGGGAGTGGAGGAACCTATGTTTCTTATTATATTTACCTTCTAGACATCAGTCACATGTCACATCCTTCTCTTTAGATTCCTCCCCTGGCCTTTTCCATTAAAAAAAAATGTCCAAATGCCGTAACAGGGAGTAGACATCTTGTCGCCCCTTCAATTCTCCCTACTTTAACACAATTTTTTCCCTCTTCTGTCCCAACTCAACAATACATGTCATACTTTCCATCAGATTTATTAAATTCCAATTTAATGGCATTAAAAAATCTCCATAATCCTCTTTATCTGACATTCTGATTACACCCTTCTACTTATCTTCTACTTTGCTAATAAATTGCTATTCTGGATAGTAGCTGCTTCTTTCTTACAGAAGTATCAGGGTAGTTATAATCTCAGACATACCACAGGAAAGAGCAGTGAAAAGGAAAGGCCACAACTGGCATTTAAGAAGCTGAGATTAGCAAGAGTATTTCAGTGGTTCGATTAAGGTTGTAGGGGTATGCATCTGTCAAATGACAAGTTTTAGTCCATTGACTTTGTTAAGTAAATGTTATAACTAATGTAAATAGCCTGGGAATAGTCTCTTAGCCCAGGTGTTCACTAAGGTAGTCAAGATAGAACCTAAATCTGAGTGTGTTGAATGAGGTCTTGTTTTAGCATATACAGTTTGAGCAGAAATGAAAGTAGAAAGGTTAAGCCTATGAAGGAGGGAGAGAGGCAATATTGAAGGAGAGAGAGATGCAAAAGGAGGGAGGAGAAGAGAAATCATGGGAAACAGACAAAGAAAATAGAGGAGTCTTGGGAAAGGGTATGAATACACAGAGAATACGTTGTGTTCTGGTATCATTCATGGGAGACTGGGACAAGAAAGCTGAATTAAAAACTATCTGTATGACAAATTTCTGAGTTCTCTGCAGTTTCTATATTTGAAGAGTGTGGCTGGGAGTAGGGTGGAATGGGACAAGAAAACCTAGAGCTCATGTGATAGTAGTGTAAGACATAACTGAGACTTTTGAGTCTCAGAATGTTATTATTCACAATGAGGCTACTATTAAATGGCATCACAATTCATTATCAGAGGTAGAAAATCAATATATGGTATATGGAAGTGGGCAGCATGTCAGACAAAGGGGATTATGTTTTTTTTAAAAGAATCATTAAATAGTAATTTTAAAAGTGTGTTGAAAAAGAAAAAATGGGTCTTTGTGTGGAGGCAGAAGAAGAGAAAGGGAGAAAGACTATTAAGATTAGAGGGGATGGGAGGTGGGAGGAGAGACACAAAGTAGAGTGAGATTGTTAAAGCAAAGTAAATCCATTAATTCATTCAAGTCGTTCAAATGGCATATATTATTAGTAAGTCTTGTTAGGAAGGAGAGAATTCATTTTATATTTATCTGAAAAGAAAAAGCAAACAATTCACTCCAATATTCCTTTCAGATAGTTGTTCTATCTCTTTGTTTTATAATGCTTTGTTTTTAAATAGAGAAGGCTTTATTGTGAAAAGGTCCTGGACTGACAACTCCAGTGGTTAAGATATCTATTTTACCCCCAAAGCTGGGATAATATGTAGATTGAGGGACTAATTTATTTTTTTCCCCTTCATTATATGAATGTTCATATCCCAGTCATGTAGGAATAAGCCTTGAGAGAAATACCACAGTGGCATGGAAGTATGTTTTCTTCAGAAAGGATTTTCCATTCACATCAAAGTTACTCTCTTCTCTTTATTACTATTTCCTTAGTACCAAGAGAATCATACATGGAAACAAGAATATTGCTCCAGTTTGCTTGAACGATCTTGTCAATTCCTTTGGCAATAACTGTTCTTCTGCACGGAAGCCCCTTGACCCATTATGCTGCAAAACCAGTCTAGTATAAATCTGAATCCTCTTTCAATCCAGTATCTGGAAGTTTTCTCTGCTAGTTCTGGGACTTTTTAGAACAAAGGTCATATTGAATGTTAGAAGTTGTTGATGTGAAGGAAAGAGAATAGAGATGAAACTTGTCAAGTTTAATTTTTTTCTAAATTTTAGCCAGAATTCTTTCTGGGCTCCAGAGGTTAAAAGGTTAAAAGGCTAGTTTTAGCCCACATATTCTCTCTCTCTCTCTCTCTCTCTCTCTCTCTCTCTCTCTCTCTCTCTCTCTCTCTCTCTCCCCCTTAGGTTTGTATGAAAAGAATATGTTTAAATATAACAGACACATACAAATGAACTAATGTGTGATTTACCTAGTTAAATACAAAATATAAAAGTGTATAAGATATAAATAAGCTCCACTTTATGAATGAATAATGCATTTAAAAAGTGTATTGAGTAGTAGAGTAGAAGGAGCAGTTGGTCTTTATATAGGGACCTAAGTTTCTAGAAATCTGACCTATACTTCTATGACCCATTTCCTTTTGTGTACGTGTGTGTGTGTGTGTGTGTGTGTGTGTGTGTGTGTGTGTGTGTATTAGATGATTTCTAAGGTTTTAGTTTGATTTATTCAGGGTGTGATTCTGCAGCTGACTAGAACTTTGCAAAGATCTCTCTTTTCTCTTAAATGCAAAGGATTGAATATCAGCTGTTTTTCTACTGTTGGGAAAATAAATCTGGTATTTTTAAAAAGGAAATGACAATCTAGAAGTTATTGTTAAGACTAAAAGGGTCAGTGAAATTACATTGCCATAAGGAGAATAACAATTATAACATTAGCTCAAATTGATAAAGTAATTTAAGATTTTTAAAAAGCTTGAAAAAATACTTTCCCACAACCCTGTGATGTAAATAGGAGAGACAACAAGGCAGGATGTGTATTGATCATTTCAGACCTGAGTAAAACAACCAAGGATCCTAAACCGAAAAGTCTTGGATAGCAGTGCCACCCCAAACCATCAGAGCTACCCCAGCTCAGACATACAGCTATAACTGAGAGGAGAAATCATTGGGAAGAGTCCTTTTTCCTCACCATTACCAATATCAGCTGCTGACACTAATAGGTACATACATACAGGAACTTTTTGACTGCTCCAGGATTTATACCACTGGTCCTGATTTCACCCCAGTCCTAAGCCCAGGTAATAACTCTTATGAAGAAGGGACCAATTATATCCACACCAACTACCAACCAGGGTAGCTAGCTGTGTGGCCTTGGGCAAGCCACTTAACCCCACTGCCTTGCAAAAAAAAAAAACAACCTAAAAAAAAATGTGTGTCTGGTACAGAATTGTTAGGTCAAAAGGCATGATTAATTTAGTCAATTTTCTTGCATAATTCTAAATTGTTTTCCAGATTGATTGGGCCAATGCATAATAATATGTATTAGTGCTTTGTCTTCATATATTCTCTATAACATTCCATTTACTTTTGTCATTCTTGTCTATTTTCCAGTTATAGGATAAAATCTCATTGTTTCTTGATTTATTTCCTTTTTATTACCCATAATTTGGAGAAAAATTACATGTGGTCATTATTAATACCTTGTAGTTTTTTTTGGAAAATTATTTATTCATACCTTTTGACCATATAGCTCTTCATAACTACATATACTTGTATTAATTCTCATGTTTTGAATTTCAATTTTTTAATCATCAATATCTGTGGCAAAACCTCCATAATCCTCAATTCAATAATTTCTTCTATTTTATATACATTGATTTTGTTTATGTAAAAATCTTTGTGGCTTTATGCTGTTGAAACTGGCTAGGCTCTCCTTTATGACTACCTCTTCCTTGTTTGGTTAAAATTCTCCTCTGGACCACACTCCTGAAAGGTACTTTTTTCTATTCTCAGTTTTTTTCCCTTTGATGACAATATTTCATGATGATGATGAAACCGTTTCTAAGAGAGTAGAAAATACCGTATTCAGGATCATGGCACTTGAGTTCAAACTTGAAACTATTTCAACCTTTGTCAATCAATCAAATCAAAAAAAGTACCATTTATTATATTCTAGGTGCTGGGGATATAAAGACAAAAAACAGAATAACACTTGCCCCCCCCCCCCCCTCAGGATCTTACATTCCATTGGGGAGTAGTAGTTTGGTTATTTCAACTATATCCAACTTTTTGTGACCCCATTTGGAATTTTCTTGGCAAAGATACTGGAGGGGTTTGCCATTTTCTTCTCTAATTTATTTTGCAGATGAGGAACTAAAGCAAATAAAGTTAATAATTAGTCCAGGTCACCCCACTAAAAGTTGTCTGAAGTAAGATTTGAACTCAGGTCTTCCCTACTCCAGACCTGGCATTCTATCCTCTATACTACTGGCTGTCATTCTATTGGGGAGTCAAGAATACAATCAGTTCATATAAAATACATGAAAGCTAATGGAAGGTAAATATTTTATTGGGAGAGCTTTTGCAGCTAGGGAAATAGTAAATACTTCATGCAGGAGGTAGCACTTATGAGGAGTTGCGAAGGGAACAGGATCCTCACTTTCCTTATCTATAAAATGAGCGACTTGGAATAGATAATCTTGAATCATCTAGTCCTAAGTCAAAATCCTATAACCCTATAATTTGCTCATCGTCCCATGGCTAAGACATAAGTGGCAGAACCCAGATATAAATCTAGGTCTTCTGTTTAGATTTTATTATAGGCTTTTCTCAAACTTTATGTTTGACACATAAATACTCCAGCAAAATTTACCTTAAGCACTTTCAAGGCAGTTAAGTGGTGAAGTGGATAGAACACTGTACTGGAAACTAGGAAGATTCATCTTCCTGAGTAAAAAATCCATCTTCAGACATAAACGTGACCTTGAGCAAGTCATTTAACCCTGTTTACCTCAGTTTTCTCATCTATAAAATGGACTGGAGAAGAAATGGCAAACTACTCCAGTGTCATTGCCAAGAGAATCACAAATGGGATTATAAAGAGTTGGATACAATTGAACATTGACTACATTTTCTCTTTTTCTGTCTCCTATTCTATTAAACTTTATGGAAATTATGCATATGCATGCACACACACAGATACCCACATAAGTTTGCTTGCTTCATATTTGTGGGAAGATAGGTATCCTGGAATCTATTTTATAAAGTTGGGATGAGAAAGTGCTATATAATTATGGATAGGAGAGGTGGGGGGGGGGAGAAGAGGATTAGAGACCTATGATTTCACTGGTATGGACAGCTCCTGGATGAGGAAACTATAGTAATGAAGGCCAGCACTCTCTCTTCACCTTATAGTCATAAAGAATCTTCTCCAGGGCACTGAGATGTTAGATGATTTGTTCGCATAGCCCGTATATGTCTAAGGTGAGAATTTAACCCAGGTATTCCTGTCTTCAAGGCCAGTTTTTCATCTACTATGCTACATTATCTCTTTTCATAATTCTGCTATATAAATATGAGTTATTATTATCATTGCCAGATAAATAAACTTTGGATAAGAAAACAATGTTTATTTTATTAAGAAAAATTCTAGGTACTGTATAAGCTAGGAGTTCTTTATTTTGGGTTTTGTCCTTAAAAAATCATCTTCCAATATAATTAGTTTCCTTTGTGATCCTATATATTTTATTTTATATTATTTAAAACTTTGCTTTCAGAAGGGTCTGCAAATTTCACTGGACTGCTTCTAGCCTCTGACACAAAAATGGTGAATAACTACTCATCTACAACTAATGAGTCTGGAACACACACTTTAGGGAGACCATTTTGTTCCTATTTAATTGTTTCCTAGAGAGACTAGAAGACTGCTCTGCTTCAGGGCAAATTATGTGGATTAAGTAGCAGTGAAGATAGCTTCTTAAATGCTAAGTGTGGAAGTATTAAAGCCAGTTCAGTAGAAGCTTCATAGAACAGAGCAGGTAGAAAAGTTTGGTTTTAGTTTGGAACCTTATTAAATTGTGCCGTAAAACTGCTGAAACTCTGAGGAGGACAATACTTTATCTTGATCTTAACACACTAAAACACAAACCCATCTAGCTCTGTCTAACAGTCCCAAATCATGATGACACATTTTTTTGAAATTAGGATTTAAGGCAAATAAAAAGAACCACAAATTGATAAATCATGTGAAACTTTACCTCTAGAAAGTAGGTTTGGGGAAAAATGGGTCAGTAATATATTTGAAATGGATTACTAAGGGGAACCAGAGAATGCTAGGGGGATAACACTAATCTTTTGAGGTCAGTGATCAGGCTCTATCATAAACACATTTCTCCATGCTACTGTCAGATACATAATTTTAGATGGGTGGGTCATCATTCTGATTTGGTACAATATTTTGGTTCTTGTGAGTTTTACTTTAGGCATGGATTTTCATTTTAATTAGTTTTTCTTTGTTTTCTTCCCTAATTCCAACATTCTGTTGGAATGAATGCTTTACAGATTTTGCTTGTTCTTTATGTTCTTTAGTTCTGGGTCAGATTATTTTTCTAAAACTGAATTTATTTTGTTAATTTCTGCCCATTTCTAACCCTTTTAATTTCATTTTTCCTTTAAATTTCATAACATCTGTCTCTCAGTTTCCTGATTTATAAAATGCTTTATCCCTTGGATCCACACCTTTGTGGGTGGTGATACTTTTCCTTACTTAATCTTGACTGAAGAGTTTTTGTGAATTATCACTCCCTCCCAACTCCCACTCTATTTAGAATAAACTTCTGTACCTCCATCCTCTGCCCCTCTATGTTTTCCTATATAGGCATATTTTTGTTATCTTCTGACTTTTCTCTTCCAGACCTTGGTTATTATATCCTCCCCTGTGGGGTGGGGGTCTCACAATCTTCAGTTTGACTTTCCGACAATTGTGTTCCTTCTCATTGTTAAGGGCTGGTGACTAGCAACTGAGTTCCATTTAACCACTTAACACTGATTAGTTTTTACAAAGGGATGTTTTATTTTAAAGATATAGCAAGAACAGGAGTATAAGCATTTACCTTCCAGCACTTGGGAACTTTTTTTCCCCATACATTACTTCAGCTTCTGAGGGAATTGGTTTAAAAATTAGCTTGGTTCCTGCAGAGCATCATTATGTCCAAAGGTCTAATGAATCTTTGTCTCATCTACCCCTGGGGCATCAATATTGCAATTGCTGTAAAACCTAGTACAGATGCACATTGTCTACATTCTTGTGGCTTGATCTAACCTTTTGAAACTACCAAAATAGGCGCATCCATTTCCTTTACCTAAAACAGAATAATAAAAAATAAGAGTCAAGGGTTGAGTCCTGTTTCTCTGGTGGGGGTAGGAGTGGGGGTATAGGTGGAAGAGGGAAGGTCTCAGAGAGAAGACCCCCTTCCTTTCCTCTTCTTCCCAAACCAGAGATTCATTCCTCTTAGCCATATGGTAAGCTGACTGGAACCAAATATAAACTGTCTATCTATGTCCCCCCAAATCTCTCCAAGGACATCCAGGAACGTTCCAAGAATCTTGGTACTCAGGAAGTTGAGCCTTTCTGACTCTATTCACTGTACCACATAGCTGCCTCACACTGGGCATACAAATAAGAAAAAAAAGGCAGTCTCTGCACTCAAGGGGCTTAAAACCCATAAGAGAAGATAATTCACAAAAAGAAAGATGAAAACAGAGAGGCAGAAAGGACTACCAGAGAGTGCCAGGTGGTGAGATATGTTGATAGTGTTTGTTCTTCATTCTCAAAGAAGACCATGACATCATGGAGATGATGCCATGACAAGCACATGAATTGGATTTGAGTGAAGGGGTGCTGTGCTATGTCACCAGCTTCATTTTCTCCTCTGGAGTCATCTGGGTCCAGTGGCCAGATATGAGTCAGGACAACTGGAGATAGCCCTGGATGTTAGGCAACCAGGGTTAAGTGACTTGCCCAAGGTCACATAGCTAATTCAAACCAAGCAGAGCTTCTGATGGAAAATGAAGTTGCTTAGAAAATTCTAAACCTTCCTTAAAGGAAGACTTCAGGAGGAATTTATAGTTTTACCCTCTAGCTTTTAGATCAGATGGAAGAGGCCAAAGAGTAAGTGCAACCCTTGACCATTATCATGATTCTACCAGAAACAGACTTCTTGCCTCTTCCACTTGAAGCCTGGCAAGCTAATGGTGTTTGCAGATGTACCAGATCCAGGTTATACTTGTACACAATTTTTTAGCCAATCTATTAGTTTTTACAAAGGGATGTTTTATTTTAAAGATATAGCAAGAACAGGAGTATAAGCATTTACCTTCTAGCGCTTGGGAACTTATTTTCCCCCATACATTACTTCAGTTTCTGAGGGAATTGGTTTAAAAATTAGCTTGGTTCCTGCAGAGCATCATTATGTCCAAAGGTCCAACCCAAATGAATAAAAGCAAGTAATTTCACTGCACCCAGAAAACATGCTCTTCAGCTTATGTGATACTCCCAAATTTTTCCATTAAGCCCCTAAGTTCCCCCATCAATTTACTAAGCAGCAGACAGGTCCCAAATTTGAAAGCTGAGTGTCTCTACTCCCATCATCTACTCTCAATTAGCAGCTGGCAAGGTTATTTATGCAAGGATTTTAATTCATGGCAAAACCTTCATTGCAGAGTAGCATCCCGACTTCTGATGTTATTATGAATTTGAAGCTTTCTAATAGTTTCTTCTAAGAACTGTGATGGGGTAACTAGGACAAATTGAGGGTGCCCAGTGTTGGCTTTGCTTCTTGTCAATTCTGGTCTCAACTCCTTTTTTCCATATCATTTAGTTGAATGTATTTAATTTGAATCTTTGTCCTTGTAGTAACAGGTGGTGTCATGGGGATTTTCTGTTCAGCATATAAACTGTTTGGCGACCATATTGCACCATCAGTTCAATCAGGGGAAAAGCACTAGCGCCAACAAATGGATTGCTATTTCTCTTCTGTTTCTCAACAAAATCAAACTGTTTTAAATCTCTTGCATTAGTGTCCTCTATCATTGAATGGTTTTTGGTGTTACATGGACACACTTTGGAACCCCTATTTGAAGCAGTTACTATATGTATGCATATCTATCTATCTATATCTCTGCTCATATCTGTGCACACATAATATATATATATAATAAATATACATGCATATATATATACATGTATCTATGTTTGCTACTATGTATAAGTGTATATATATAATATATATATATATATATATACTTTTACATACACATATACATATATGTATATATTTCCCTTAATAGATGTAAACTCCTTTATTTGGGATATTTGATTTTTGAATTCTCAGAACCCAATTCTGTGTAAATACATACAAATACATACAATACAAAGAGAGCCTTCTTTGATTTGGAGTAATGTAGATCACTAATTCAAATAATTAGCAATCCTGAGTCTATTTGTCTTAATATTTGTATTGTTGAGATTGGTATTATCTGATTAATCTAGATAAGGTAGTTAGGTAACTCAATAGATAGAATGCTGGACCTGGCAGGAAGAATACACTTCCTGAGTTTCAAATTTGGCCTCAGACCCATACTATGTGTGTTACCCTGAGCAAGTTACTATTTGCCTCAGTTTCTCAATATTTAAAATAAACTGCAGAAGGAAATGCTGAACCACTCCAGAATATTTGCCATGAAAATTCCCGAATGAGGTCATGAAGAGTTGGAGGAAATTGAAAAATTAATCATATCCTTTATTTCTACCTCTAACTTGTTTGATCTTTTATTTTCATGAATTCTTTTTCATAATTTTCTAGGGAATTGGATCATAGTTGAAATAAGATTTTTTCCTTCAATAAGAAGGTCATTGTATCAGCTGAAAGTCAAGAAGAAGACAAAGTAATGATGCTGAGATGCCATTTTTGAGCATGGCTCTATTAACATTTTCTCACCAAAGGACCCTCAATTGATAGTGTTTTTAAATTTTTTTTCAACTGCTGTTTGTTTTGTCTCTTTGAACATCACACTTCCCCAAGGATATGTTGATCATCTAAAGTCTTATCATCATGGAGATCAACTCAGCTAAATACCACCTCTTCCCTTTGATCTGAAGGCTGGAGGGTAAACCTATAAATTCCTCCTGAAGTCTTCCTTTAAGGAAGGTTTAGAACTATCTAGGCAACTTTATTTTTCATCAGTGACTCTGCTTGGTTTGAACATTATGTCTCACCACCTGTTACTCTCTGGTGGTCCTTTCTGCCTCTCTGTTTTCATCTTCCTTCTTTGGATTGTCTTCTCTTGTAGCATCTAAATCTATTGAGTACAGGGACTGTCTTTCTTTCTTTTTTTTTTTTTTATTTGTATCTCCAGTATGGGGCAGCTATATTGTACAGAGGATAGAGTCATAAAGACCCATCTTCCTGAGTACCAATCTGAACTTGAACACATACTAGGTATATGACTTTGGACAAATCACTTAAACCTGTTTCATTCAGTTCCTTATCTGTAAAATGAGGTGAAGAAGAAAATGCCAAACCACTCCAGGTTTAGCTAAGAAAGCCCCAAATGGGGTCATGAACAGTCAAACATAATTGAAGAGCAACAAAATCCTCAGGGTGCTGAGCAAGGTATCTGGCACAAGGTAGATGCTTAATCAATATTTATTGTATCATGTTTCATTGCTCCTGCAAGCTACTATTCTGCCTACTTGGGATTCAGAGGCAAAAAAACAAAATAGTCTCTGCCCTCAAGGAGATTATGTTTTGCTAGGAAATGACAGTGAGAGATGAAAGAATTAAATTGTCTTGAAATCAAACCATAATCTTCAAAGACATACAGACAGCATTTACCTTTTTTTTTTCTTGAGTGAAACAAACCAACATACACAAATGCCAGAGGGCCTAGGGACACAGGGATATTTTGTATATGACTTTAATAAAAACATGTTTGTCTTGTAAAACCTTCCATGAGCCAAATGGGACTCAGGGAGTTGAGGAAGAGCAAAGGATAGCAGAGGATGACTCTGGGGAATAGAGAGAAGTGCAGAGAGAGTGAGAAGAGCAGACAAGACAAAAATCCATTTAGTTTGTCTATCAGATGTCAGGAGGCATTGGCTGTTTGTGAATAGCTGTTTATTTTGTATTGCTTGGAAGTGAGCTCATGGTGCAATACCATGTCCTTTTGCAAAAACAATTAGCTATAGTCATATGGGCATATTAGCACCAGCTTCTCTCAGTTGCAGTTGTGATTACTTCCATATACCTTTCTAGGGCAAAATAAATCTAGTCTATTGGAATTTATTATTATTATTATTATTATTATTAATTATTATTAATGTTCTTATTATCTTGAGTCTCTCCCCAATGACATCCTTTCTTTGTCTTAGCTTTTCCCTTATTCCCGAGTCTGATTTTTTTTAAGATGGTTAAGGACTTCTGCTTTGTGAATGGAGTAACCTCCACTAATGGGATTGAAAAATCAATTTCTGCATGCTCCCCCTACCTCCATAGTTATAACCAAGAAACTATTTTCTTTCCTTTTTTTTATCCTGCAGTAACTCCAGCTATTTCAAGTTTATTTATCTCTCCTTTATTCTTTCCTAACCTTAGCTTACTTACCTAATAAGCATTTCTTGGGGTGAGGAAGGGGAGGGAGTCATGATTCAAAGTGAGAGATGCAAAACTGACTGGGAACTCTTTTGTGATCACATTGTAACTAGCCTGGAATTTATTCCTGATTAAAATATTCAAATATAATACCATTTCATCTTCTACCAAGTTGTCAGACCACTCAGGTTGCCATAACCTGATTGGAAATGGTTTCATCTGAGATGACATAAACATGTTAGCTCCAGTTTGCTGGTATAGTTTTTTGCCAGGGACAAATCGCTCTAAACACTGGTGTAATTTGGAAAAAAACAAGATCTTTTCTGTATTTTAACTAGAAATAATAGAATTTTAGATAGCTACTAATGAATATTTAAGTGTTTTGCCTTATACTAGACCCTTAACAGTGTTTAGTTTTCCTTTTTTATCAAAAACCAATTCCCTTTCCTAATGAGTATACATACATAAGAGGAAATGACATATATATATATGATGTTTTTTGTATATATAAGATATTATATACATATATATGGTTATATATACATATATATACATACACACATATGATGTTTGTCCTTCATTTTTGAAGAAGACCATGACAACAGAGAGGTGAAGCCATGTTAATTGGATTTGAGTGAGAGGGTGCTGGACAGTCACCAGCCTCACTTTCTCCTCCAGAACCATTTGGGTCTAGTGACCAGATATGAAATTAAGACAATTACAGATGACCCTGAATGCAAGGCAATCAGGGTTAAGTGACTTATCCAAGATCATACAACTATTAAGTGTCTGGTACTGGATTTGAATTCAGGTCCTTCTGACTTCTGGGTCAGAATTCTACCCTTTTATGCCACCTAGTTGTCCTATGTATGAGGACATATTAGGTAGCACAGTGGATAGAGCGTTGTACCTGGAATCAAGAAAACCTGAGTTCAAATCTAGTCTCAGACACTCACTAGTTATGTGATCCTGGACAAGTTACTTAACCACAGTTATATTAAATGTAAAATGGGGACAATAATAGCATTTATCTTCTAAGATTATTGTGGGGATCCACTTGTAAAGTGCTTTCCTAAACTGTCTGGCACCTGGTAGATGATTAATAAATGTATCCTTCCTTTCTTTCTTTTTCCCTCTTTCCTTTCAGCTGGACTTTTATTTAGAGATGTATGTGGGTGGCAGATTAGGTCTTTGTTCCTTGATATCAAAACCCTAACCAAGAAGGTCTGTTGAAGCTAGTAAGAAGTGATTACTGATGCCTGAACCCTAAGTGCTGGACTGGTTTAACAACCAGGTTGGGGATGAGGTGATTTAAGGGAGGAGGGGGAATGTATGCACACATATTTTAAAACTTAATCTATATTATTAACACTGCCTTCAATCTAGACAACAAACATAAATTCAAGCCCTGATTTGCAGCGATTGTTGATTTTTGAGGTGTAAATACTCACAGTGAAAATTTAACAATCTGGTTCCTGCACATCTCTTTCTGAACCTCTCCATGCTAATGGATTTGGGTTGGATGCTAGTGAGTGCCTGTCATAGGATTTCTGGTTCATTTTTTCCAGTCTTTTCTATATTCTTTTCACTTCTCTCCTCTGCTAAACCAGGCAAAGAAAAATATGATTAAGTTGCAAAAGGGGAAGAGTTAGTAAAAATCGCCTGAAGCTAAGGAAGGACAAGTTTAAGATGGACATTAGGAAAGATGAACAGTAATAGAGATTAGGCAGTGGAACAAAAGGCACCATCACTGCAAAGACTTTGGGAAAGGTTAGATAAGATATTAACATTAATGAGGTAGAGAAAAGCCCTGCAAAATAGAAGAGGCTTGTCTGAGGGGGAGTGGGGTAGGGAGAAACAGGGAGGGAGATGAGATGATCAGAATGGATACCTAAGAATGAAATGTTCTCCTCTTGAACATATATTAATATAGATTCCCCATTTAGATGATTTAGATTCATAAACCTATTCCCTCAATTTCTGTTGTTTCATTTTTGGTTTTGGTGGGACTTAATCTACTGGATAATTACATAGAAGTTCTATTTCATCTGACCTATTTGGAGCCAACTCTAATATAGTTAACACTCCTGCCCCCAACTTGGATGCTCAGAATAATGTCATAAAAGAAATAAAATTATCTAGAGAGGTAACTGTGGGATAAAGGAAAGAGTACTATATTCCCAGTCAGAAGAAATAAGGGTTCAAATCCTGCCACTTGCATCTCATAGCTGTGTGACTGTGAACATCTTTCTGAACTTTGGTTTTCCGGTCTATAAAATTGGATTTATACCTTTTACATGAGGCATGGTGAATAAAGAACTCCCCAGTCAATTAGTCAACTGTGATTTCTCTCTATAAGTGAAATCACAGGTCCAGTTTACACCCTTTTGTGAGCAACTATTATTATAGAAAAAGTATGAAATCTGAAAAGCAATCCCTATTTAGTCTTGAAAATGAACAACATCCATGTTATGTGAACACCACCACAAGGCATGGACTTCACTTTGTTTTTTTTTCTTAATAGTGGGGATAGATTGATCTGTGTGAATCTATCTGGATTCTTGACTAGTCTTCTTTGTAATAGGTGGTAGACATTAGCCTATGACCAGAGATTTGAGGAAATCTAAACAGCTCATATGGGAACTGAAATTTTTGTATGTTAGGTAAGTAGCATGGTATGATAAAAATAACATTAATAAAATAAACATGATAATTTTTATAATAACACATCAGGACAGGAGACTATGGTCCTGGCTTTGCTATTACCTACACAGCCAGGTAGCTTAGTGAATAGATTTTTTTTTAACTTGGAGTCAGGAGGGAGTGATTATGTCTCAGATGTTTGTGAGTTGTGTGATCCTGAGCTAGTGGTATCATTTGTTCTCTCATTTTTAAAATAAGGAAATTGAATTAGATATTCACCAAGGTTCCTTCCATCTCTTTCTTTCTTTTTTACTCTTTCTCTGTATTTTCTGTGAACCAGGATTCTGGAAATCTGTGATTCCCATAAGAGGGAAAAGAACAAAAGATTCCCATCCTATCTCCCACATTGGAAATACTTCTGACTGGGGACACAAGTGTTTCCTTAGGACTTATAATCTTGCTGCGAGTATATAGTAATAACAACGATGGCAGGTAGATGACATTTTAAGATTTGTGATGTAGTATCTCTTGATTCCCACAACCACCCTAGGAGGGTGAGGCTATTATTATCACCCCAATGTTATAGATGATCAAAGTGAGAAAGCAGTTAAGTGACTTGCCCAGAGAAACATAGCTAGTAGATGTCTGAGTCTGGATGTGAAAATTCAAGTCGTTCTGACTACCAGAACTCCATCTTATTGTTCTACTTAGGTATTTGAACAAAATCTGCATCAGAAAAATCAAGAAATAACCTCAGAGTTGGTGTATCCATTGGTGATTTTAGGAGAGCACCCTGAGATCTGTGGGAAAGGTAGCCTAGAAGATAAGAATAAAAAAAAAGATAATAACAGTAAGAAGGACAGTCAATAACAACACTGTGTGAGCAATGTGTTCATTTTTAAGAGATTATTGGAGTCAGAGAGGTATTGGAAGTTTGAGTTTTGTACCAACTTTACTTATGGATTGAATTGAGAGTGACTGAAAGTGTGAGCCATTGAAAGCTGTGGTGGGGATTTAAGGGTGGAGGTTGGAGTAGTGCTCCATCGTAGTATGGGGGATGGAGGTGGGCTTTGTGGTCTAGTTGTCCGGTTTCCTCTCTCCCTATGTCTATTGCTATATGACTAGGTTCTGTCTTATATGTTCATATAAGACATACGTGACCCTCTAAACTCCATTCTGAGGAGGAATTAGGAAGAATTAGTTAAGCCAGCAATAATAATCCTCTCATATTTATATATCATCTTGGATTATAATCATAATCATAAAAATAACACTATAGCTAGAATTTAAATGATGCTTTAAGTTTGCAAAGCACTTTACAGATATTAACTCATCTGATCTCCAAAACAACCCTGGGAAATAGGTACTGTTATTATTATTTTTCTCATCTTACAAATTAGGCAAAAGAGACTGAGAAAGGCTAAATGATTTGTCCAGGGTCATACAACTATTAAATGTTTGACACTGGATTTAAATTCAGGTCTTCCTTGTTCCAGGTGCAGCTTAGAGGAACATAGGGATGGAGGATAGTTTAAGCAATTACAGGTAATCTCTCTCAAGCTAACAATATAATTTCTGTGTAAGTGATGTTAATAAATCTCCCCACTCTCCTTCATCCTTCTCTCCCCCCCACTGCCCCACCATAATTAACACTTTATAGCTGCCAGCAAGAATATTTTTTTCAATTTTTCAGGGAAGGTGGAAAGAGACCTAAACTTGTATCAAGATAGTTGTGGGTAATATTTAGGAGATCACTGCACATGATTGTGATTTGGTTTTGGAATGGAGAAACTATGTAGGGCTGCATTTGAATGCAAGGTGATCTTGATGGAGGAAGAGAGTTTTTTGGCTTGGCAAGTACCAGTTTTTAAGACTTAATTTTGGATGATATTATGGCACAAGGATTATCAGTTTAAAACTGAAAATGGACCTTAGAGGTAATCTAGTCTAAACTTTTCAGTCTGAGGTCCAGAGATGAATGATTTGATGAGGGTTGAACTAAAATCTTCTGAGTCTAAATCTTGTTCTGCTTTCACTGTACTATGCTGCCTCCACTTTTCTATTGTAGCAAGTTGGTGCAATGAAAGCATTGTACTAGGAGTCAGGAAGACATGGGTTTGAATCCTACCTTTAATATTTTCTAGCTGTGTGACCATGACCAAATCACTTAACTTCTCTGATTCTCATTATCCAAAATGTCAGTTTTCTCATTATCCAAATGTCAGCACCTACAGTAACTATTTGTGCTGAATGAAATTACAAGGGACAGAGGTCCAAGTGAGATTAATCAATTTGTTAATTAAGCTAGCAATAACCAATAAATTGAGGTCATTGGTCCCTCTTGGTTACCAAAGACCCCCAAGTTAGGATTACAGAACCTTTTAAATCAAGATGAGCAGTCTGATCAATTTGACAGTACATTGCTCCGAGACTCAATGAAGATAATATATGACAAACACTTTATAATCTTATTATATGCGAACTTCAATTATTATGATTATTGTCATAGTAGCTACTTCATAGAATTGTTTTGATATTCAATGAAGATAATATATGAGCAGCACTTTCCAACTATGTATAAATGTCAATTATTATGATGATTATAATATTGTTATAGTAGCTACTTCATAGAATTGTTTCATTCAGTGAATAGTGAATAGAATGAAAGGTACTTTTTCACCTAATGCTAAAGGTAAATGTCAGTTAGTATTATTATTGCTTCTATTATTGTTATTCTGACATGCTATAAGCTCACAATGGTCAGGATCAAGCAGAGGTTCTGGATTAAACTAATAGCTTGTTCATATTTATATAACTCTTTAAGATTTGTAAGCCCTATGTATTACCTAATTTGATGATCACATTCTGAGAGATGGACATTATTATTATCTCCATTTTATAGATCTGGACATTGAAGCTGAGAACGAAAATGTCCAGGGTTACCTATTCAGTAAGTTTCTGAAATGGGATTTAAACTTGTCTTCCTTATTCCAAGTCCAGCATTCTTACTTACTGTACCTCTTTTTGTTGTTATTTTTGTTCAGTTCTTTCAGTTGTCTGTCTCTTTGTGATTCCATTAGGGTTTTTCTTGGCAAAGATACTGAAACAGTTTGCCATTTCCTTCTTCAGCTCATTTTACTGATGAAGAATTGAGGCAAACAGGGTTAGGTGACTTGTCAAGGGTCACAAAACTAGTAAATGTCTGAGAGCAGATTTGAACTCAGGATGAATCTTCCTGAGTTCAGGGCTGGCACTCTATTTTCTGCATCACCTAGCTTCCTCAAGCACCTCTATGAAACATGAATAAATGTCACAGTTTAGGATCTATTTTGGATTGATGGGAGATAGTTATGGTGGTGATTTTCAAGAAGGGTTTTAAAGATAATTTCTAAAAGTTGATCCTACCAAGGAACCTATGTCTGATGGAGAGCTTCATCTATCTGAATCTTGTAGGTTCCCATGGTTGGAGAGGTATTCCGGTTTCATACCCATTCCCCAACCCTTAGAAGTGAGTATTTTCAAAATGAATAGTTATGTGGTAAACACTATTCTGTACCACTAAAAGATGAAAATAAAATATAATGCACAGCCAAAGTATATTCTGGTGAGATTTATTAAAAGTTGTCTGCTATTGCAGAGATGAATTATATCTGGCCTCAGATAAATAGTAAGTACAAGAAATGTGAAAGTTGTCAATAGCTCCCTTGAGTACTTGCAGATGGAGGGCATACTTTTCCAAGACTGGGGAGTTTCTTCTGGACTGACACCAGCCTTCTATATTCAATTTAAGTATCAGTATTTGTGTGGAGGTCATGGGAATCAAACTCCATAACAGTAGGCTTGAGATTGGATTGTTCCTAATCATATGACTGTATTTCAAGTGCTTATGCCTGTGCTTATGGATAATATTTTTCAAGTCTTAATTGAATAGAACATATATTCATAGCTTATGAAAAGTCCTTTTTTTCATGTTCACTATTGGTCTTTGACCCTCATCAGCTTCAGATACATGTGTGTAGTCTGTGATCTAAGGGAACACTGTTTCCCCCCTCCCACCCTCACGCCCAACCTTTGGTGGACTGACTCCCATATTGTCTTTTTTTTTTGTTTTTTGTTTTTGCAAGGCAAATGGGGTTAAGTGGCTTGCCCAAGGCCACACGGCTAGGTAATTATTAAGTGTCTGAGGCTGGATTTGAACTCCAGGGCTGGTGCTCTATCCACTGTGCCACCTAACCACCCCTCCATATTGTCTTAAAAGAAAAAAGGTCAGTGACACTGGAAGGTGGTAGTTCTCATAATGGACAATCTAGCAGTTTGGGTTCTAATATCATGAAAGTGACCCTGATAGAAGCTATCATTGTCTTATAGTGGAGCTGGGGAGAGAGGGCTGGTGTGTGGGGCTGGGGAGAAAGTGGAGTCAAAGTCATTTGCAGAGGTTGAAAATAAAGAAAAAAAACTGTTGCTTTTTATAATCATGTTAATTAGTCTATAAGCAATTATACTTGAAAGAAAATCACTAACTCAATTTGGAAGCAAAAGGATAATAATAAGACATAATTTAATCAAATGTTTCTTCTACCTAGTAATATCTTCCAAAATGGGGGTTAATTTGACATAGTAAAATTAAGTAATAGCAACAACAATAGAAATACTGGTTTGAGCCATTACTTAGCTTTACTTCTGCAGAGAACAATTCATAATTCAGTGGCATCTTGAGCCAGGGGGTCATACATAGATTGAAAATAGGATTGGATCTTAGAGGTTATGGAGTCCATTACATCTTCACTTTACAAATGAGGAAACTGAGATTCAAAGATACTAGGTGACTTTCTCAGAGCCACAGCATTAGAAAGTATCTGAAACAGGATTTAAATTCACTGTGATTAATGGGAAGGTACAATGCGGGTAGATGGCACAGAGGCTAGAATTCCTAGCTAGAAGTCAGGAAGACTCATCTTCCTGAGTTCAGATATGGCCTCAGACACTGGGAAAGTTATATCCTGCTTGCCTCAGTTTCCTCATCTGTAAAATGAACTGGAGAAGGAAATGGCAAACCATTTCAGTATTTTTACTAAGAAACTCCCTTTTAGGCTTAACTTCTAAGGGGCTCTCTTCTCGAGTTATGCAAGGCATCTCCTAGCAGAAGAGCAGGGAGTAGGGGTTTGCCAGGAGGAGAAATTATCAGGAGTATGGGACATCATGGAGCTGAGAAGAAGAAAGGCTGTGCCCTAGCAAAAAATGATTTCCTTCCTCTAACTCAGAAGTAGGGAATGTTGTCATATGGATAATTAGAACATCATTCATGAGCCATATAAAATTATCAACTTAAAAATTATCCTGCTATATATTTGGTCAAACATTTAATTAATTCACCTTTAAAAAACTCTTAAATTTATTGAATTTCAAGTCCCTCCTAGGTTGCTGTGATGGCACCAGACCAAATGATTTCCAAGGTCTTAAATGGTCTTCTGTGGGATGTTCCTGTTCTTGCTCTGGTTGAAGTAGTTGCCAGGGGTGACAATCCTATGTAGTTTACCCAGGGGTTTCAGAAAGAAGTGTTAAGATTGTTCTAAAGAGACTGATAGTTTGGGAGACTGAGCAGGGAGATGAGAGCTTCCTGGGATAGGAATCTTCTATGTGATGAGGGAATTGACTAGAAAAGATGCTTAAAAGGAAAGACTGTATGTGAGTGTGTGCATGGACATACACACGTGTGTGTGTATGTATGTGTGTACGTGCATTTGTGTATATGTTTTCAAGTGTGTGTGTGTATGTGTATGTGCACACACACACACTCTTCTAGGTCAAAGTGGATGTAGATGAGTATAGGAATGAGTAGATCTTAGACTTGATGTTTTTTTCCTTTGCTTAGCCATCACTGTGTGGACACAGGCCTAGGTTGTGGTCTGTCTGCTAGTGATCTCCATGTAATATACATACATATATATGTATATATATATATGTATATATATATATATATACATATACACTTAACAGACAGTAAGCAATGATAAAGATTTTACAACCAACATTCTGTTTACTATATAGCAGGGGTTCTTAACCTGGATTCCACGAACTTGCTCATATAATTTGTTTCATTTGTAATCCTATGATATTATTTCATACATTTAAAAACAATATTGTTAAAGAGGCCCATGACACTCAAAAGGATAAGAATCCCTAGTATAATATGATGCTATCCAATAGGCAGAAACTGATTATACTACTTTCCATTGTTATGTACTTTCTTCTATATAGTATAACTAAATCATGAGTTTCTGAGGTCCTTTCTGGGTTCTGTTTTAGCTAGACTGCCTGGTGAGTAGATAGGGGAGGTAGTGGTACAACTTTACCTAGAACATTATGGTTTGGAACCTCTTTTCCTAGATAGCTCTCATTACTGCAAATGGGTTCTGGGGATACAAGGTCTTAATAGGATATGAAGTGCTTTGAATTCCTATTTCCACTAATATACCAATTATCTAAAGTAGCTTAAAAGTTAGGGCAAGTCACTAACTTTTTTTTAATAGGTTTAGGTTTGATAATTCATGAAGTTTCATAGTCAGAAGCTTGTCACTACAGGATTTTGCAACAGAAGTCATTGAACTAGCAAAGATAAAAAATTAGAACTACTTTGGTCAATTCATTTTAAGAAAAACAGATTAGTTTAGCCTCTTTAAATATAGGTGTTATTCCTACTTATTTTTTCCCACAGAGATGGTTCAAGCTTCTAAGGGAAGATGTAAACATGACACAAGTTTGTTGACTTAGTCATAGAAAACACGCAAATATGGGCCCTCATAATCTAATTCTCAGGCACCATGATTTGATGCAAGTTTTATTTGGCAGATTGAGGGCTTGTCAGTCCTTTTGATATTTCCCAGAGTGTTTGCTTCCTAAAGTTTGAGGGGAGGTTTTCATTTTAAATTCATAAAAGTTATCAGCCAACTTCCAACAATTGTTTAATAAAAAGCAATTAGCCAGCCAAAATTATAATGACTTTTATGTCAAAATATGCTGGAGACATCTGCTAAGCGGGCCACTGGCAGCCCTCAGGCCATATGCCTAAGAGTCTCAGGCATATGTGAAACTAGGCACAACAGCACCGAGCATATTGGGAGTAATAAACTAATCCCCTATGTCTTCTTCTATTCTCCATACATCCTCCCCTTCCTCCATATTCCAGAGAAAATAACAATGGGAATTACTCTTGTGTGGTTGACAGCGTCCAAAATTCAAAAAAAGTAATTTATTAGGCAAGAAATTAATTTGGCAATAGGTGCTCCTCTCCTCTACTCTTTTGAATAAAAACTCTGTAAATCCTATTAAAATGTAGGCACAAGTTCCCCAAACAGACTCCCACAAAAAGGCTTACCTATTCCCTTATTCAAACGGAATTAAGACCAGAAACTTTTCTACAAATCTGTGGTAATTATCATGGGTATTGATAATAGTTGACATTTATATGGCATTTGAGAATTTAAAAAGCATTTTAAAGTACATTACTTCATAACCATGTTATAGGATGGTTTTATCATTATTCCCATTTTATAGATGAGAAAATTTAGTTTGAGAGAGGTTAAAAGGCTTGCCTATGATTGTTCAACCACCAGCTAACAAGAGGTAAAATTAAAACCTTTGTCTATCTTATTTACTGCATGCTAGATATAACACTGGATAGGGCAGAGTGGTATAAGTAGGTAGATTGCTGCATCTGGAGGTAGGGAGGACTTGGTTCTAAAATCACTACTGATGTGTTGTTACTTTGTATCCTTGTGCAAGTCACTTAATTTCTCAGTTTCCTAAAATAAGAATAATTCAAATAGTATGTATTCTTGAAGGGTCTGTGTGAGGATCAAATAATATGACATTTGTTTAGTGTTTGTCAAAGGTGAGTCTTCCCTATGGCACATAGGGAAGTTTCTTATTGATTATTTTGGAAATCATTCAACTCACCCAAATTCAAAGAATTGAAACAAAAGTGGTAAAGGCTATCTGCATTATCTTCCTCCTTGAGAAGAAATTTCTATTCTCCCATAAATTTCCTTGACTGAATAGTATTTTATGTCTGATCTGTTTCCTAGGAGGCAATAGAGTGGGTGATTGAGATTATTGTGATGGGACTATAGCTCCTTGAGAGATCAAAGTTATCATTAGCAAAACAGAACACCAATTTATAGGTTTGTTTTTAATAAAGGGGAAGGAGAAAAGGAAAATGGTGCTAAAAATACTTGCAGAATGGACATACACTATTCCCAAAAGGTTGTTTGAACATTTATTGTGTGTACCTTGAGGAAATCACCTTGTGGTTATATAATGAATGATTTCTTTTCCCAAAGGACTCCATACTACAGAAATTCTCCATGGTGTCTATTATAGGAATCACATTGCTGGGTCCTCTAGGAGAGGCAGTTGCTTTATAGAGACACTATAAAAGCAATGAAAACTTGCTTTTTATCTAAGTTAGTAGTACTTAACCTGGGGTTTGTGAATATCTTAAAAAAATCAAACCAACACAGTCATTTGATAACTATAGTGTTTCAATATAATTGGATTCCTTTGTATTCCTCTATATTTTATTTTATACAACTAAAAAACATCATTCTGAAAAGGAACTCATGGGGTTTCATCAGACTGCCAAAGGGTCTATGGCACAAAAACAGTTAAGAACTCTGATCTAAATAAAATAAATAAAATACAGGAAAGCATAGATAACATTACATTTTAAAATTAAATCAATCTGTGACTGGCAGGAATTCTAATGTATAGATGAATTGTCTTGGTTTCTATTTGAATTTGACACCATTGGTCTAGTGGAGAGAATGGTGAACTTGGAGTCAGGAATTTTTGGAACTGGATTTTACTTTCATGTGTTAACATGGGCAATGCATTTAAACTCTGAGTCTCAGTTTCCTTATCTGTAAAATAGTGATAAAAATATTTGTTACATTTACCTCATAGGGTTGTTGCCAGGAATGAATGAGATAATGTAAATGAGAGACTTTGCAAGTGCTAAAGCACTATAAATGTCAGTTATTGTCATTATTACTAGGAAAAAGAATACAGATCTCCCAGAGAGCAGAACTCATGATCTGATGCTGGGTATTTCCATCTGATCAACTAGAGCTTTCACTTTTCATTGATGAGCATTCATCATATGTAGTATATACTTTAGGCTACCATATTATTCCCTGACATCTTCATGTCATATTAATCTAGTATCCCTTCTCTCTCCACTTTTCCTATACTAACTTTGAGGAGAAGTAAATTTCAAATCAACACTACTAAAAGATTTCTCTCTATCACTCCTCTCCATGTTGATTTTCCCTAGTAGAATGTTTATACATTCCTTGAGGGCAGAAACTGTCTTACTTGTTTGTATTTGTAACATCAGTACTTAACAAGATATTTGATATATCATAAGTACTTAATAAATAACTTTTCAGTACCATTTTCTTGGCTTTCACCTATTATATTTTATATGTCATCTACTATTTGCATTTTCATGAAATTTACTTCTTTTATCTGTCTTCTACACTTTGAGACATAATTGGTATCTCTTGGGTATCTAGCATTACTGTCATCATGCAAGAAAATTCTGCACATAATTCTTCCCATTTCACAATAGTGAGATAGAGTCAACAAGAGTAGTAGAAATTTATTTAGTAAATGCTTACTATTAAAAAACAACAACATGGATTTCTTAAATGTCTACTATATACCAGGCAGGTGATTTGCTAGTTGCTAGGAAGCAAACTCAGAAACGAAATTGTCCTTATCTTTAGAGAATTTATATTTTATCGGGGGAAATAATAGATATTTGTATTCAAATAATCTTCCTTATTCTCATCTTCTTTGTCCCTTCCTTCCTTCTTTTCTTCCTTTCCTCCTCTCTTCATCTTCTTTTCCTTCTCTTCCTTTGCTTGACATTTAAAATCTTGTTCATCTTTTCTCCTCCTCCTTTTCTATCTCCTCCCCCTTCCTTTTCCTCCTTTCTCATACATGATTTTTTTTTGATGAAGTGCAATAATAGCTGAGAGAATTAGGAAAGACTTCATGTCTTGAACTTGAACTAATGACTTGAATGAAAGAAGCTGGTAATTTCAAGAGGTAGAGACAATTAGAGAATGGGTGTGGAGGACATCCTTTGCAAATGCAGAGATGGGTGATGGGAGATCATACATGAGGAATAGCAAATAGATCATCCAGGCCAGGTTTCATATGTGAAGAAGAGTAACATTTCTGAAAGGGAGACAGGCTATATTGTGAAGGATTTAAAATGTGGAACAAAGGAGTTTATATTTTATCCTAGAGGCTATAGGAAGTCACTGGAACTTTTTGAGAAGGCATATGAGATGGTTAAACCTGTGCTTTTTGAATATCATTTTGGCAGCTCTGTGGAAGATGGATTGAAAGTAGGAGAGACTGGATTTAGGGAGAGCAATTAGGAGGTTCTTGAAATAGGTTAAAGGAAGCCAGTCCTTGAAAAAAAAGGCAGATATCTGTATGAATAGAGAGTAGTGAATTGATCCAAAAGATGTTGTGGAGGTATATTTGACAAGATTTGACAGATGATTGAATATGTGGGCTGAGGGAGAGTGAAAACTTGAAGATAAGATTGTTAATCAGGATGACTGGAATGATGGTGATATCCTTGACAGAAATAGAGAAGGTAAGAATAGAGGTGTATTCTGAAAGATGATTTCCAAAGTACTCTCTCTAGACTTGGAGTTAGAAAATTGATATTTAAGTCTCATCTCTGTTTTTGTTTAAAATTGAATAGTAATTTAAACACTAAGAACCTCATTCTTCTTATCTGAAAAAAGGGGTTGAAAATGCTTGTATTATCTATTTCGCAGGGTTGTTGTAAGGGACAGCTGTAAACTGTAAAACACTATTGTAGGACCATAGAGTTAGATCTTGAAGACATTTTAGAGGTTGTATAGTCAAATCTCCTCAAATTAATTCCTGCCTCAGGAAACTATCACAGTTACATAATTAGTAGATATCTGAAGTAGGATTTGAACTCAGGTCCTGATAATTTCAAATCTACCAGGTACATTTCCCTGATCCTTCTCAACCTAGTCTCAACATCCATTCACTAAAATCTGTGATTGGTCATTGGCAATCAATCAATCAACAAATGCTTTTTATTTCAGTCTTTGGTATTTATAATTTGTGCAATGAAATAGATATTTTCATAACATAGTATAATAAAAAAAGTTTGCACATGAAACTTCAAATTTGTTATGTACAATTTGCAATTCCTTTTGAATATATATCTATTTTTTTCCTGTAAAATTCTTCCCCACACCCCATTCTAGATATGCTTATCATTAGACAAAAATATGTATAAATGTGTAAAATCATTCTATACGTACTTCTATTTTTCAATTATTTAAGTCATTGTGCTAAGATCTATGGGGATTATACAAAGAGAAAATCATCCCTGAAGCCTTATAAGGGATTTATACTCTAGTTAGCATAACAAGAGTTAGTCATCTGAAAATAAAATCAAGAAAACACAATTTGATAAATAGTATTAAATTATGTTGTACGGGACATATGTCATTGGAGATCAGAGAAATGAGAGATCAATGTGAACTGGAGTATTCATGAAGGCTTTGGGGAGGTGGGGAATAGACATGAGCCATTCTTTAATATAATAAGCAGGGAAATGGTCCAAAGACAGGCTGTGGGAGGCAGTGTAGGATGGTTGGAAGTATAGAAGAGAGTGTTAATAACTTACACTTTATAGTGCTTTTAACTTTTTAAAGCACTTCAACATTTTTCACAAAGTGGTCAATTGAAAATTGAATGAATTTGGTAAAATATTATGGATTTTTTCAGTTTAAAATTAGAGTGATATCCTCCAAGGTGTATAAATGACTACAGGAGTCAGAAACAAAATGAAGATTTCTAGGCAAGTTGTCTTTTCCCCTAATCATGAAGATTCAGTGATATTCAACAGAAATTCTGAGTGTGTTGCAGTGAGAGAGCCATAGGCTATTTAAATGTCAGAACTAGAAGGAGCTACTTTGGAGATCAATTATTTGTAGGCTAATAGATTGAGAGCTGGAAGAGACCTCAGAGAGTTCATCTAGTTTAAGCCCTTCATCTCAAGATATGGCAACTGAGTCCTAGGGATAATAAATAAATGATTGCACAAGAAGTCATATAAGTAAAATTAAAATCAGGTTTTAAATCTAGGTCTTTGAGTCTAGAACTAGTACTTATTCCATCGTACTTAGTGTTTTTACAGATGAAAAACTATCTAAAGAAATGTGAAGCAACTTATCTGAGGTCAAAGAGATAGTTAATGGCAGAAGTGTAAGTTGAATTCAGGATTCTTGATACAATTTGTGCTTTTATTCCCCCCCGCCCCACATTTTTGTTTTTCTAATGTTTAATGTCAAATTACAGGCTCTATGAATAAGGTAAGTTAATATACACTATAAATTGTGTTTTGCTTTTATTAAAAAAATCTTTTAAGATCTCTTTGGAGCATTGGGAAGACAGACACTACCAGGGATTTGCAAACATTTGGACACAACTGAAACAAAAGGGATACATGTAAGATTGAGGTCACATAAGTTACTTGGCAGACTTTGTTTTTTTCTAAGAGGGACATTCTGAAGCTTGATGATCTGCAGAGATTGAATTCGGATATAATTGATCTTGAAAAACAAACCTTTGAGAAACACTGTGAAAAATCTACCTGGTATTACTACTACCCTCCCAAGAGACAATATATTACAATGGGAGAAGCACTAGATGTAAATCAGGAGAGATGTGGATAGACATACCGCCTCAAGTTCTTATTCTCAGTCATTGGACAAGTCATTCAATTTCCTCATCTGTAAAATGAAGAAAATTGGATGGGATGATTTCTAAGCTCCCTTTTAAAACTAAATCCTTTAATATGAATTAAGGAGATATAATATGCTCTTCCTACTTCATAGTATTGTTATGAAGAAAGTGCTCTGTAAATATTAAAGTCTTTTTAGAAATACCAGCTATTGCTATATAAAAGCAGGGTTTTAACTCTCTCCAATCAAGCTGCAATCATATCAACACATTTACAATTCAGCTGTTTGTCATGTCTAACTATTTTTGAATCATTTGGGGTTTTCTTGGTAAAGATAGTGGAGAGGTTTGCCATATATTTCTCTACCTCATTTTTAGAAATGAGGAAACAAGCAAAATGGGTTAAGTAATTTGCCCAAGGGCACCCAGATACTAAGTGTTTGAGGACAAATTTGAACTTGGTTCTTTATGAGTCTAGGCCTGGCACTCTATCTACTAGGCCACCTAGCTGCCTCTTTCTAAGTGGTAACCCTTCAAATACTTCAAGACTACATTCTTATTCAGGCTCCTCTTTTCCATGCTAAGCTATCTTGTTTCCATCAATTAATACATGCAACAGGGTCTCCAGCCCTACTCACCTGAATTATCTTATCTCCGTGACTCCATTTCCTCATAAACACACTTTAACATCCCTAATATCTTTCCTGAGTTCAGGTTTCATCAATGTTAGCAGATCCACTTCACTTTTTTAGCCAACTCTGTCAAAGTATTGGGCCCTAAGATCATAGAGTGGGCGGGTCTTGAAGCTATAAGCCATCTAGATTTGTCTAGCCTGGGTCCCAACTCTCAGAATCAGGCAGCTCACAGGCATCATTCTCTGATTCCAGCTATGAACTTCATTTTTTTTTTGTCATCTTGTGTCCAATCTCTTCATTTTTTCAGATAATTGACATCTTGAATTATATTTTAAGGCTTGCACAATATGTTTATATATCTATAAATATCTCTCTACAAATATTTTCACACATATATAATTTTGTAATACAATAACACTCAGATTGGTGCCATTATTATCTCCATTTTCAAGATGAGGAAACTGAGGTTCACGGAGGTGAACTGTTTTGTTCAGTGTCACGCAACTAATAGATAAGGTAAATGATTATTTTTCCTCTTAAAAATTAGTAACCAATTAATATTAGGGGATCCAAGATATTTTCCCTTCCTCTTTTCATATTCAATACCCAGTTCTTATGAAGGACATTGCTGATAGATGAGATTGGCTTAATTTTCTCCTTATATTGGGCGAAACCCTATACAAATGGGACCTAAGTGACTTGAGTGGAGGTAAATGCCTTTGTCTGGATTACATAGGTGGGGATGCTCTGGTAGCAATGAGTAAGAGTAACATAAACAAAGTCACATCTCTTAGTTCCTCATTAGAATAAACCTACTTCTCATAATTCTCATTTTCTCATTCATTATCAACTAATCAAGTTGATTTCCATAACACCTTCTTTTCCCAGGGTATTTAAGCTCTCAGAGGGACCTCCAAAGTTTGTCTCTATTCCCGAGTGTCATTGACCTAATTTTATTAATTATTTGCTAACCATAATTAATAAATTTAATGTTAATTAACCCCAAAGTATGTCTCTCCAACTTTTCACTTGAAACAAAGATATCTGAGATGGAATATGAAACTAGGCCTCCCTGATTCCCAAGTACAGACTACCTTCCTGAGTGAGTGACTTGTCCAAGGTTTCATAGGTGGAAAATGGAAGACAGGATTTAAACTTAGGTTCTCTGAGTGCTTTTTCACATTTTAAAAGCTCATCTAGCTGAATAAAGGGATCAAAGAAAATAATTGAACCAAAGTGTTAGAAGACAACTGGTTTGATTCATCTTTCAAGATGAGGCATGCAATTTCCCTCTTTAATATTCTATGCTGGCTAGAATTAGTCATCTTTATGTTTTCTATCTTGAGAACTCACTATCCAATTAAAATAATATCCATTCAGTGGGACAAAGCCCGACAGTCATCCTGAGTATGCTTGGCTCTAAGGTTTATTTATTTCAGTCTGGCTTAGTTTTAAGGAATCATGAAAGAAGCAGCCGCTCTCTCCCCATTGAAAGATAACACAGCCATGATTTCCTTGAAGGAAAATAGTTTGTCATTGCATGGTCCTCTTATTTGAAAAGCCTCTCTTTCCCCTAGCCTTACTCCTCCTCTCAGTTTGCACAAGTTCTTTAAGCAGTCATAAAATGAAGTAAAGAGATCTAGCTAGTTCTGGGAGGAAAGAAAATCCTTATACATGATAGATTTTTCAAGTGGGGTGTGTAAAAACAGAACAGAACCCTGAAGACAGCTCGAGATAAAAAGGCTGAAGTTTTCTTCTTTCTTGCCATCTCCTAGCAAACGACGTTTTCAAATGGCGGAAAGAACTGCAAACTGGACTCCTGGTAGGGAGATAAATGAGTGGGCTTCCCCCTCCTAATGAGAAAATGTGAGATGCTTTGAACAGGATCTGTCAAGCTTGACAAGCCGTGCAAAGTCTTGCCGGGAAGACCATAGTCAGAGGTGGTGGAGGCAGCGGTGGCAGCAGCCGGAGCCCTACAGTGGGGCTTGAAATATGATGCCTGTTGGCTTCTCTGTTTAGAGGGAAAACAAATTTCTCTCTGGCTCCTCAAAATTTCCTCCATGGCTTACCAGCGGGAGTTCTTTGACAACTTGGCTCTCTTGGGTTATTGAGATTTCAAAGAAAAACAAAATAGACTCATGTTTTGAAATTGCTGGAAAATGCTAAAATCTTGCATACTGGTCTTGGGGAAACATTGGAACTTTTGGGGACAGATGTCTTCGGGAAGGCTCAGTTTATGAACCCACAAAGCACATGTGCTTCTTGTCAAGGACCTGCTGTCTAGCGATGTGACTTCTTACTTTCCAGGATGATAACATCACAGATTTCGAGCTGTTAGGGACCCCAGAGTTCATTTAATCTATTTTCTTCCTCCTTTTTTTAATGGATAAGGAAGATTATGAAGAGAAAGAACAAATGACATGCAAAAAATACAATATATAAATGGCATAAATAATTTCTTTTAAGATTTACACAGTGTTTTATACAAAAACTTAAAAATCCGCTGGTATAGGTTTCTTTCCTTATTGGTGTAGATTATTTACTCATTGCTCCATGCTTTTCATGAGGGTCAGAGTTGGTGAAAGTTAGAAAAAAAGCGCAACTTCTCTCCTTTCCTGTTTTTCTGTCTTCCAGCTTTGAGAGAAAAGATGTGTCATTATAGATTCTTTTCAAGTTCCTGAAGGGGGAAGAAACCAATATGTAGAGGAGATGGCATTTTGATTATAAACCCAGTTTACTGCACTAGAAACTTCACAGAATTGCCCCTAGGGTGAGATCTAAGACTCTTGGTTGAGCTGAATTATCTTGCTATCAGTGGGAGAGCTCATTCACTCCATATTTGTCTGGTATTCATTTTCTTATGTATAGTTTTGATTTCTATTTGCTATCTGACTAGATAAATGAGTTTATTTGCCATTTGTTGTACATGTTCATTGTTGAATTGGCATTTGGTGAGAAGGGAGCCAAGCTTTGAATATGTAACTTGGATATGTAGTTTTATAGAATCAAATTTTGGATATGAAATTCAAAGAATTGTCTACTTTCCCCCCCTTTGGTTCCAAGTTTCAAAACCTTGCTTGGACCTGAAGGTCTGGTTGGTGCCAATTTTTTTTTTTCTTTTTCAATGGTAGTCTCTGTGGGATAAATGAACATCCCAACCCATGAATATCTCTGTTAAGGAATAGTAATCAAAAGCACAATTTGAACCCACAAATTATTATTCCTAGACTAATAATATTTATTCATGTCTTTGAGTTTTACAATTTTCCCCCCAATCTTACTTCCCTCCCTCCACTCCCCCCATGGAAAACAATCTGTCAGTCTTTACTTTGTTTCCATGTTGTACATTGATCCAAATTGAGTGTGATGAGAGAGAAATCATATCCTTAAGGAAGAAACAAAAAGTCTTAGAGATAACAAGATCAGACAATAAGATATCTGTTTTGTTCCTAAATTAAAGGGAGTAGTCCTTGAACTTTGTTCAAACTCCATGGCTCTTTATCTGGATACAGATGGTATTCTCCATTGCAGATAGCCCAAAATTGTCCCTGATTGTTGCCCTGATGGAATGAGCAAGTCCATCAAAGTTGATCATCACTCCCATGTTGCTATTAGGGTGTACAGTGTTTTTCTGGTTCTGTTCATCTCACTCAGCATCAGTTCATGCAAATCCCTCCAGGCTTCCCTGAATTCCTGTCCCTCCTGGTTTCTAATAGAACAATAGTATTTCACAACATACATATATCACAGTTTACTAAGCCATTCCCCAATTGAAGGACATTTACTTGATTTCCAATTCTTTGCCACCACAAACAGGGCTGCTATGAATATTTTTGTACAAGTGATATTTTTGTCCTTTTTCATGATCTCTTCAGGGTATAGACCCAGTCGTGGTATTGCTGGGTCAAAGGGTATACTCATTTTTGTTGCCCTTTGGACATAGTTCCAAATTTCTCTACAGAAAGGTTGGATGAGTTTAGAGCTCCACCAACAGTGCAATAGTGTCCCAGATTTCCCACAACCCTTCCAATAATGATCATTATCCTTTCTGGTCATATTGGCCAGTCTGAGAGGTATGAGGTGGTACCTCAGAGAAGCTTTAATTTGCATTTCTCTAATAATTAATGATTTAGAGCACTTTTTCATATGGCTATGGATTGCTTTGATTTCCTATAAATTGCCTTTGCATATCCTTTGACCATTTGTCAATTGGGGAATGGCTTTTTGTTTTAAAAATATGACTCAGTTCTCTGTATATTTTAGAAATGAGTCCTTTGTCAAAATCATTAGTTGTAAAGATTGTTTCCCAATTTACTACATTTCTTTTGATCTTGGTTACAGTGGTTTTATCTGTGCAAAAGTGCTTCAATTTAATGTAATCAAAATCATCTAGTTTGTTTTTGGTGATGTTCATCTCTTCCTTAGTCATAAACTTCTTCCCATTCCATAGATGTGACAGGTAGACTAGTCCTTGATCTTCTAATTTGCTTATAATATTGTTTTTTTATGTCTAAATCCTGTAACCATTTGGATCTTATCTTGGTATAGACTAACAATACTTAAGAGATCAGAGAGAGATATAATTTTAGCTTGGTACCACTCCTTTTGGGGAGGGTAGAGTGGCTAACCACCCTGAACTAATCCATATATATATATATATATATATATATATATGTAAATTATATAATTTGATCTACAACAACTCTAGGAAATAGATACTACAAATTTTTTTTTTAGACTAAAATAATAGATGAGGACACTGAGGTTCAGAGAGTTCAAGGGACTTGCCTTCAATAATATATCTATTAAATAAAAGGGACTAGATTGAAATTAAAGTCTTTTGATTCCAGATCTGGAACTCATTTTTATTTCACATGGCTTTCTTAGCTATGTGACCATGGTCAAGTCAGTTTGGAAAGTAGGGAACAGAGAAGCTAAATGACTTGACCAAGGTCACAGAGCTAGTATATTTTTGATCCAGACCTGAAACTCAGGACTTTGGCATCCTAGTATGAAGCTCTTTCCATTAAATCATTCTGCCTCCCTATGCAACACTCCTTCTCCAATATTAGAAGAGAATAGAATATAACCACTAATACCAATATTAATCATCATGTGTGAATTAGGAAAACTAAGTTTGAGGTTGAAATAGGAAAACTCTGTATTTTTATGTTCCAGAATTCACTTATTTAGTAGACTGATGACATCAGCCCTTCAATTACCAGGAACTGTCAATAAGTAAGCATTACTGAAAAGCATTAAAATTTATTTAAATAAAATACTGAACATACCAAAGTCAATACATGGAAAAATAAAGTTATTTTTAGGCTCTTTTCTTTAGCTTGTACAATGATGGTTAAGTTGGTTTCCAACATCCCTGAAGCTCTCAAGCTGTTTGAAAGTCATTAGACTGGAGCTGTCAACTAATGGTTCAATAAGTGATGGGAAGTGGCCTGAAATACCTTAGTATATTTAAGCTGAAATGTATAAAATTAGCAGTTGAATCAAAATGGTTTAAACTGTGAAAGGAAAGAGTATGAGAATTATTCCCCTGAAAAGCAGTATTTGGCCAAATTACTGTACATGAGAGATGATTATTTTAACTTGTAAGAAAAAATTGTGAATTTTTAATTAATTTCATGCTATTGGAAAAAAGTTAAGTCTTGACTATCCTAGAGGCTCCAATTTTTTAGAAATAAGAAATTTGCTAAGAGAATGGCATAGGGCGGCAGAGCCAAGATTGTTGTGTGAAGGCAGCATTCCCCAACAACCCTGACCCCCCAAACCCCCCAAAAACAAAGGATGGCTCTAGCCAAAATTTAGAGGGGCAGAACCCACAGAAAGACTGAGTGATACATTTTCCCAGTACAAGATAACTTAGAAGTTCCATGGGAAAGGTGTGCTTCACCAGGACCAGGGGTTGGGAAAAAAAAAAAAAAACCATGGCACAGTCCAGCCCAGTGAAGCCTAGCCTAGCACAACCCAGAGATCACCCACAACAGCCTGAAGGGGCAGTGAGAGAACTCTGCTGCACTTGGGTGAGCGTGGAGTGAGGAGCACGGCCACAGAACCTGCAGTGAGAATTGGGAGAAAGCAGCCTGTACCTCCAGAGCTGGTAAGGGGGTTCTGCAGAGATTTCTCTGCTCACCCTGGCATAGGATTCAGCTGTTTGCCTACTCACTCAGACCAGGTTGCAGTTTGGGCTTCCATACTAAGTTAGCTGGATTCCACCTTTTAGCCCCAGGGCAGAGGGCAGTGCTGTGGTCATCTGCATATCAAAGCATGGGCTAGAGAGCATAAGACCTTGGAGGAATAAAGGTCCCAGTGGGGTGTCCCCCCCAAAAAAAAACTCCAAAGCCTTGGAAGTGCTGTAAATTGGTCTTGGATTGAGTAAAAGAGTAAGCAACAGAAAAAGAAGGATCTGACCATAGAGAATTCCTTCAGTCCCATGGAAAATCAAAATACATATTCAGATGATGACAAAATCGAAGCTTCCAAATCCAAAACCTCCAAGAGAAATAGAAAATGGGCTCAGACTGTGGATGAGCTCAAAAAAGACTTTGAAAAGCAATTAAGGGAGGTGGAGGAAAAATTGGGAGGAGAAATGAGAGCAATACAGAAAAATCATGAAAACCAAATCAAAAGCTTGGTGGAAGATATACAAAAAAATACTGAAGAAAATAATATGTTTAAAACCAGTTTAGGCCTAATGGAAAAAGCAAAACAAAAGGCAAATGAGAAGAATGCTTTAAAAAGCAGCATTGGCCAGCTGGAAAAGGAGATTAAAAAAGTTCTCTGAAGAAAATAACTCCTTCAAATGCAAAATGGAATTAAAGGAAGCTGATGACTTTGCAAGAAATCAGGAAGAAATAAAACTCTTTCAAAAAAGCCCCAGATTAGAAGAAAATGTGAAATATCTCACTGGAAAAACAACTGACCTTGAAAACAGATCCAGAAGAAATAATTTAAAAATTATTGGGCTATCTGAAAGCCATGATCAGGAGAAGACCCTAGACTTCATTTTTCAAGAAATAATACAGCAAAATTTCTGTGAGATCCTAGAAGCTGAGAATAAAATAGAAATCGAGAGAATTCACTGGTCACCCCCTGAAAGGGATCCCAAAAGAAAAACTTCCAGGAACATTATAGCCAAATTCCAAAGCTCCCAAATCAAGGAGAAAATTCTAAAAGCTGCCAGAAACAGACAATTCAACTTCCGAGGCTCCATAGTCAGGATTACACAGGATCTGGCAGCATCTACATTAAGGACTCATGTAGATTGGAATATGGTATTCTGGAAGGCAAAAGATCTTGGTTTACAACCAGGAATCAGCTATCCAGCAAAACTGAACATCCTCTTTCAGGGGAAAAGATGGACTTTCAGTGAAACAGGGGACTTTCAAAGTTTTCTATCAAGATGGCCAGAGCTGAACAGAAAGTTTGATCTCCAAGTATAGGACCCTGGTGAACCATAGAGGAGGTAGATGAGTAGGACTAACTGAGGAACTTGATGATGTTGAACTGTTTGTATTCCTGCATGGGAAGAAGATATTGATAACTCATATGAACTTTCTCATTTATAAGAGCTATTAGAAGGAGCATATATAAACAGGACATAGGAAGGAGCAGAATATAATGGTATGATGTGGTAAAGGGATAGAGTCAATAGGCGATGGGGGAAAGTACCAGGAGGAAGGAAAAGGAGATGAAGAAGAAGCTGAGAGATTTCACATAAGAGTAAAAAAAAAGCTTATTCAATGGAGGGGAGAGGGGGAGGCAAGGGGGAAATGAGTGAGCCTTCACTCTCATCAGAAATGGGTCAGGGAGGAAATGACATGCACACTTAATAGGGTGAGGAAATCTGTCTTACCCTGGAGAAGGATGGGAGGAAAGGGACGGGATGAGGGGAATGGGGGGAGGGAAGGGGGGAATAGGTGATGGAAGAGAGGGAAAATCAAGGGAGAGGGTACTCAGATGCAACACACTTTTGGACAGGACCAGGATGAAAGGAGAGAGAGAATAGAATAAATGAGAGTGGGGAGCAATAGAGTGGAGATACAGCTAGTAATAGCAACTGAGGGAAAAATATTGAAGCAACTTCTCTGATGGACTTATGATAGGGAAAGCGACTCACTCCAGATACAGAGCCATTGAAATCTGAACATAGACTAAAGTACATTTTTCTCTCTCTCTCTCTATTCTTGAGGTTTCCCATCTTCTTGTGGGGGGAGAGGGCTTATGTTTGTTCTTATGTTTACTCTTATAACATAACATTCAATTTACATCAATGTATGGCATAGAAGCAATTTAGAGACTATCAGACAGCCTTGGGGGGGGGGGAAGGAAGGGAGGGGAAATTGTAGAATTCAGAGCATTGAAAAAAATGATGGGCACATATTACTATTGCATATAATTGGAAAACAAATAAAATGTTAAAAACAAAAAAAGAGAATGTCATGAATTTACATTTCCCTTTCCATCACTGCCACCCTCATCCCCCAATGCTCCATTGTTATTGATAGCTAGAGAAAAGTCTCCAGATGCTAAAAGATATTTTAAGTAGGAGGCTGCAAAAATCCTTATGGCTTCTCTAAATGCCAATTCCTTTATCAAATTGTGGATGGACAAATACTTCATCTGACCTTTGCTGGGTCTTGACCCCCAGTGGAAAGAAGTCTTCATCCCTAATCATATCTCTTGCCTAATCTTATTTTCTTCTTGAAGTGTACTTATTCTCCTTTGAATGATTCTCTATTCTTATCCCCTCAGCATCTGTTCCAAATATTTTTTCTCTCTTTAAGTTACCTATGCCACCCCTACCCTACACTCTTTCAAATGATGATCTTTTCTCCTTTTTAAAAGAGATTATCTCTTTCAACTCCTCTATTCTAAACCTCAGTCCCTCCATACTTTCACCTATCTAAATGTGAGGTAATGAGAGTCTGCACTATGGTGATGGCAGTGTGAATGGAGAGAAGAGGAATATATGAGAGATGTTATGAAGGTAGAAAGTACAAGACTTCATAACAAGAGTGGATATGTGGATTCAATGTAAGTGAGAAACAGAAGATGAAGCTGTAGTTGTGTGAGCCTGGGTGACTGGGAGTAAGGTGGTACCTTCAACAGTAAAAGGAAAGTTGGAAAGAGGGGGTATATTTATGCAATTTCTTGGCAAGTTGAATTTGAGATGTTTATTGGATATCCAGTTTGTGATATTCAAGAGACAACTGGTTATATGAGACTAGGGGTTAGGAGAAAGATTAGGACTGATAAATATATCTGAGATTTTCATAGAGATGGCAGTAAGTGAAATTATATATATATATATATATATATGTATATGTATATTTATGTATTTATTTGTATATATGTCTATGTAAGAAGGGCCTGAATAGACCCTTGGGGTGACTTATAGTTAGTGATAATGATCTGAGTGAAGATAGAGCAAAGAAGACTAAGAAGGAGCTCTCATACAGTTGGGAAAAAAACCAGGAAGTGAACAAAATCATGAAAATCGAGAGAGGAGAAAATCTTTAGGAGAAGGGGTGATTGACAATATCAAAGGCTGTTGAGAGATCAAGATGGATGAGGATTTAGAAAATATTTGGTAATTAAGTGATCATTGACAACTCTGGAGAGAGCAGTTTCATTTGAATGATGTAAGGTGGATTGCAAAAGATTTAGAAGAGACGTTTAGAAGGAGGAAAAATAGTGATGTGGATGATTTTTTCCCTCAAAAAGTTTAGCTAAGAAAGGAAGGAGAGATCTAGGATGACAATGATCAGGGATGTTTGGATCAAGTGAGAATTTTAAAAATATTGATGAGACGTGTTTGTAGACATCATGGAAGATGCTAGTACATAGGGAAACACTAATGATTAGTAAGAGAGAGGGCATAATAGAGGGGTAATCTGCTAGAGAAGATGGAATGAAATAGGATCCAAGTTACATGAAGGAGTTTACATTCTCATAAAATGGAATGAAGGAGGTAATAATGAAGGATGATATATGAATAATGGGAGATGAGAAGGATGAGAGAAAAGAAGACCTTTGATGAGTGGCCTAATTTTTTTTTTTTTATTTAGTATGAAAGCAAGGACCTCAGCTGACAGGGTGGTGCTTGAGGCTTCCAAAAGAGGCTTGAGGATGAATGGAAAGTTTAAGAATAAAATTGCTAAATGGAATTGTAAATTGATTAGTGTTGTATAAAAGGATTGCCTTACTGTAGTAAAGATTCAACAGAGTTTATATAACATAAAATTTTAGAATACAAGTAAGAAAAAATGCTTTTTCCGCCTCCATCTTTCTTAAATAGCACATGAATAAAAGCAAAGAAAAGGAGTAAACATAATTGATGTTTGGTAAGGCATAATTGGTGAGAGAGTAGGGAAGCAAGGGACTCTGTGTGGTATACAGTTTTGATTTAAACTGATTCATTAAGGGGTCAGATTAGGGAAGGGAGCAGAGGGTAGACAGTATAGGAGTAATGGCCTGGTAAAGAACCAATTGGTGGAAGGCTTAGAAGTCATGGTGGAAGCCAAGAACTCATGATTGTAATCAGAGGGGAAGATGATATGACAAAAGATTATGTTTAAATAAAGGAGTTTCAGAATTTATGAAAATGGAAGGAACACTTGTAAATGATAGATCAAGGATATGACTGTCTCTGTATGTAACTGAGGTAGGCCAGAGAAATAGTAATGTCAAATGACAGTAAAGATTCAAAAAATATCAATAAGGGCAGCTAGGTGGTGCAGTGGATAGAGCACCTGCCCTGGAGTCAGGAGGACCTGAGTTCAAATTCGGCTTCAGAGACTTAATAATTAATAATTACTGTGTGACCTTGGACAAGTCACTTAACCTCATTGCCTTGCAAAAAGAATGACAACAAAAAAGAATATCAATAGACTAGAATAATGGTACAAATGTAGTAAGATAAATTTAAATATGGATAATTTGAAACCTTACATATGGTTTTTAAAAGCCAACTGAGCATGGAAAGGATAAGGAGAGTATACATTAATAGGTAGATTTGGTTTTTTAGTAAAGTGCAGAGTCAACATGATAACATAAAATACTAATGTAAATGGAATTGGATATGGAGTCACAGGACCTGAATTCCAATGGTTCCTCTTACTTTCTGTACAATTATGGATGAATCACTTAACCTCTGAGGTTTTTAGTTTGCACATTTGTAAAATAAGGATGTTGGGTTAGGTGATTTTGAAGGTCTCTTCCATGTTAAGTCTATGATTCTTTAATTTTAGGCTATGTAAATAGAATTCTAGTATACAGAATGAGTGAAGCCATAGTACTGTTTTACTTTGACTCCTGGTTATACTACATTGGGAATAGTGTATTCATTTTTGGGCTTCATATCTTAGTGAAAACCTGGACAATTTGGACCATTTTCTTATATGGGACTTGAAGGGCATTAATCCTTAAGAACATGCCTTACAAATTTGAAAGAACTGAGAATATTTAACCTGGAAAAGAGAAGGCAAAAGAGTAATATATTTGAGGAGAAGTATAGAATACAGATTTGACATGTTCTATTAAACTCTAAAGGGAGGAATTAGGAGCATGTCAAGTCATGTCAACAATTAGGCAACTACACATGTGCTAGGCACCATGTGCTCAGTACTGGGGATATAAAAAGAGGGCAAAACCAACCAAATAAAACAAATACTTGCTCTCAAGGAGCTCACAGTCTAATGGGGAGACAACATGCAAACAATTATGTACAAACAAGATATATAAAAGAAAAATTGCAGACAATCACAGAGGGAAGGTACTAGGATTAAGTAGAATTAAGAAAACCTTCTTGGAGAAGATGAGACTTGAAAGGAAACCAGGAAAGCTAGGCAGAAGTGATGGGGATGGAAAGAATTCCAGGCTTGGGAAAAGCCAATAAAAATGCTTGGAGTAAGAAGGAGTAGAGATCCTAGAGAGGAAGATATAAAGTAAAAACTATGTAATGATTAGAATTACTGAAAAGTAGAATGAAGAATTTCAGGAGGTGCTGGGTTTCATATCAGGAGAACTCTTCAAATAATAGCTAGCAAACCACTCATCATCTAGAGAAGTTCAGCTTGGTCTTAATTAGGGCAACTTGAACCAGATTAAGATGTAATTGGGAAATATTTAACAAAATAAATAAAAATAAAATAAAATATACATAATAGGAAAGTGTAGTTTTTAAAGTTTTAGCCCTCAGAGATCCATATGTAAGGTTTAGTGGCCCCTATTTCTACTTGAGTTGGCTACCATTGGTCCAGATGCTATTCAAGTATCGTCTAACAATAACATTCTGGAATTCTATTTCCAAAAAAAAGTCCACAGGATCATAGACATAGCTGGAAGATATTTTAGAGGTCATCTATTGTGATTTCTTTATTTTACAGCTGAGAAAATTAAGTTCCATAGAGGTGAAGTGTCTTCCCTGAAGTCATCCAGGAATTGCCAAGCCATGATTCAAAATGACTCCAAAGTTAATACTTTTCCCACTATACCACTCTTCCTTTTCCAGTGCTTAAACCCAGGTATTCTTTATTTCAAGAGTTCTTATTTATTGTATGTATCACACTGCTTCTCAACTTTGAGAGATAGGAATGGCAGCTATTTTTATCCTTATCTTACAGATGATAAAGCTAAAACACAAAGTTCCTTTACTTGTTAAAGGAACCACTTACGCAACTATAATAGCCAGAGCTCAAATTCAGATTTTTTTTTTGCTCCAGTTCTCTCCCATACAAGGAGTCTTTATAATAAGTAAAAATATGTCTTTAGTTAGTTCAGAGTAGGACAGGAACCTATCTGTTACTCAAAGATTCTTCACATTTATTTTGTGGGTAGGAATGTCAAAACCTTGGATTAGAATTCCTGCCAGATATCATCCACTTACAATCATTACATTCAGTATTTCTTGATTACCTCAATAACTTTTCTTGGAATGATCATCATCACTTCCTTTCCTAGACTATCAAATAACAATCATGCTTAGTCTAGAGATGAATATCTTCAGTTAGTGAATAGGCTCTCTGGGTGTTTGTATATTGTCTTTCATCCTCCCAAAGAGCTATTCAATGATTCTGGATTAGTAGATGCTTACTGAGAGCTTTGAGTTTGACAAAAATAAAATGATGGATCTCTGTCCAGTGGGATTTTCTGTGGTGTCTTTAGTATCCTCTGAAACTAAAAATATCAAGTATTTTTAGAGCTATATTTATAATGAGTAGGCTGATAAGGATTTTGCAGTTGCTTTTCACATTGCCTCTTCCCTCCGCCCCCTCCTATGTTTGGTATGTTAATGGAACAGCTCTTGTCTTCCCTGTAAACCTTTATTTTGAACAAAATAAAACAAAACAACAAATTACAATTCCCCTCAAATAACTTCAGCAAGACTGAGGTAACATAGACTTCCTTATCACATAAGACCTGGTCAGATAGACTCATTCAATTTGACAAGGTTGGAGTATGATCCTGTATTCTAATCTACTGTCCTATTTTCTTGATTGCAGTTTATTATTTATACTCTGATCTTACTGTTTGTTGGGCATCTACCCATATCTGGTTGTCATGTGGGGTGGATAAAATGGCACCAACAGTGAGACTGTATCTTGACCTAACCCTAATTCTAGAAGCTAAGCCACCTTCTAGATTTTGACTTAGCTTGGAGGTGGCATGGATGTCCAAGTTTTCATTTATCTTTAAAGTCACATTCTTTCATTCTTGTTTCAATATTGACTCCTAAAAACATTTAATTAATTAATTAATTTCAGAGAGCAAAAAATATTCTTTGGTGGTTAGGTTTTAGTTTCTAGGACATAAACCTCTCAAAGGCAAGATGAACACGGCACTTTAACTTTGTATCCTCCTGCATATAGATCAGTCCATTATATACAAAAGGAACGTAATAAAAATGTATTGAATGAATGAAAAGTTCACTACATGTTTCAATCTTTTAAGAGGATTTTAATAATAGGTAAATGTGAAGATGTATTGTCCCACCATGAAGACTTGGGTAAAGGAAGAAATGAGTTGACAGAGTAAAGCAGTCCAAGGTTTTAGCCTGTTTGGTAAGATCTAAAGAGACCTTTTTATCCCCCAGTTCCATGTCTAGTTTCTTCTCCATATCTATCTATCTATCTATCTATCTATCTATCTATCTATCTATCTATCTATCTATCTATTCATTCACTCATTCATTCATTCATTTACTTATTCATTCATTCATTCATTCATTCATGTGAGATAAAGAATTAAGTGATTTGCCCAAGGTCACATAACCATGAAGTATCAAGTGTCTGAGATCAGATTTGAACTTAGGTCCTCTTGACTCCAGGTCTGGTGTTCTGTCCACTGTACCACCTAGCTACCCCTCACCTCTAATTTCTAAGAAAAATAGTAATCACTTTAGAAATCTTTTTATCCAGGAATTCACTTGACAGTTTGGATTATCTATCTTGAACATCTCTGTTGTTGGCCATTGCTTCTCTTGATTTTAATGCTGAAATGTCTTAATGGGTTTAGAAAGTCAAGGCTCTTTGTGGTGACATATATTCTTGCTATTTTTATCTCCATCTCTCTATCTCTCTATCCTTTGTCACCCATGTCATCTATATCATATATGTCTCCTTATTGTATAATTGTTCAGTCATGACTCCATTTGGGATTTTCTTGGCACAGATTACTAGAGTGGGTTGCCAGTTCCTCCTCTAGCTCATTTTACAGATAGGGAGTCTGAGGCAAACAGAATTAAGTGCCTTGATGAGGGTCATATAGCTAGTAAGTGTTTAAAGTCAGATTTGAACTGGAACTCTATCATTGCTCCACTCAATCATCTATATCTTTACCTGAATCTATTTTTTTTTTTAGGTTTTTGCAAGACAAATGGGGTTAAGTGGCTTGCCCAAGGCCACACAGCTAGGTAATTATTAAGTGTCTGAGACGGGATTTGAACCCAGGTACTCCTGACTCCAGGGCCGGTGCTTTATCCACTGTACCACCTAGCCGCCCTACCTGAATCTATTTTGATCAATCTACAACAATGGTATCAAACAGAAATGAATCATTGAAGATTGTATATTGACTTAGAAAACCACAAGTGAACATTATCTATGTTATATTGTATTGTAATGTATTTTGTTAAACATTTCCCAATTATATTTTAGTCTAGTTCAGACCACACTTCAAAATTTTGTGAACATGAGTTTAATACCTCTGCTTGATATCATCTATATTTTAAACTATGAGGTAGCAAAGTGGTTCAGTGGGTAGAATTTTGAACTTGGGAACCAGTTAGATCTGAGTTCAAATATTTCTTAGATCCTAGGCTATTTACTTGGCCTTTTTCTTACGGTTTTTTCATTTGTAAAATGAAGATAATAATAATAATAATAATAACACCTCCTCCTGAGTTTTTTCAAGGATAGAGACAGTATTTGGAAAGTACTTTTTGAACCTGAACATACCATATAAATGCTAGCTATTTTATGTATAAATAATCTGCATCTATATATAAATAATATGGTCTATAACATCTATATAATTTATATATGGATATATCCATATTTAAAATAGATGTATATTCTATATTTAATGCATATAATTTATATAGTTATTGCAGATTATATATTAGTATAATTTATAACTAATATGGATGTTTATAATGCATTAGATATGTTTAATATTTAAATATGCTACAATATGAATATATTTATTTTAATAAACTTAATGTTCTATATATCAAATTCAAATATATAATTTTCTATAATTTATAACCACATAATTTTTCTATATAAATATTAGGTAGATATTGATATAAATTATAACTATAGCTAATATTGATCAACTGAATAATTTATATCTATAGCAACATATAACTATAACATTTTAAAAATTCTTACTATGTGTCTGGACCTGTGTTAAGAGCTGAGGATACAAATATAAATAGACAAGATAGTCCATATCCTAAAGTAGTCCACATTCAAATGAGGATGATAATACATAAGAAGGAGTTGCATAGTGGAAGAAGAGAAAGAGGAAGAAGGTAAGAGGGAATAACATCATCTTTGATTAATTTAGAATTGTAACCACAATACCTCATATGCTTCATTGCACATAGAAGATATTTTATAGGTGCTTGTAGAATTTTTGCTGAATGAATGAATGAATCACTCATTTAATTAACAAGTATTTATTAAGTGCTTTCTTTTTTGCTAGATACTGCACTAAGTGATAGCGATATAAACAAAAAGAATGAAACAATCTCTATATATGATAAAATGCCAACATAGGGTCCATCTAGAATTTTTGGCAATGATGCAAGAAATTAGAGTCCGTTGATTTAAGTCTGGTTATCACACCTATTTAATATAAGAAGACTGTTCTAAAATGGACCAGTTTCTAAAATATCCATAGTCTCTTTTCAAGGTCTATTATTTCTCTTTTCCCATTACTTTCCAAGGGTGGAAAAACACTTACTTCTGCTTAATTGACATTAAAAATTTTGACTGTATGGATCACTGCAAAACATGGCAAATCCTCAAAGAGATGGGAGGACCAGATCATCTTTCTTAACTCCTGAACAACTTCTAGAAGCAACGATTAGAATTGAACATGGAACAACTGTTTGGTTTAAGATTAGAAGAGAAGTGTAAGGCTGTATATTATTACCTTATTTATTTAGTTTACATGCAGAGTATATCATGTGAAATACCAGACTGGATGAATCAAAAACTTGAATTAAGGTTGCCAGGAGAAATATCAACAATGTCAGATATGCAGATGATTTCTCTCTGACGGCAAAGAGTGAAGGAGAATTAAGAAGCCTCTTGATGAAGATAAAAGAGGAAAGTGGTTTGAGGTTTAATGACAAAAAAAGCTAAGATCTTGGCAACTGGTCCTATGACTTCCTGATAAATAGAGGGTGAAGAAATGGAAGCAATATCAGATTTTTATATTCTTGGGCTCAAAGATCACTGCAGATGGTGACTGTAGCAATGAAAATAAAAGTTGCTTTCTTTTTGGAAAAGAAAATTATGGCAAATGTTGGCAGCAAATTAAAAATTAGAGACATCATCTTCCCCACAACAATCCATGTACTTAAATCTATGGGTTTTTCAGAAGCAAAGTATGACTGTGAGAGCTGGACTTTAAAGAAAACTGAGAGTTACAGAATTGATGTTTTTGAACTGTGGTGCTGGAGAACTTTTTCAAATCCCTTAGGTAGCAAGGAGACAAAATCAGTGAACATGTAAAGAAATTAATTCAAAGAATTGAAGTATATAGAAAATGATTTTACAAACATATACATATTTGTGTCTAATAGTAACCATTGCTAGAATGGGACAGGAAAAGAAGAGAAGAAAAAATGTTTTATTTTATATATATTTAAAAGGAATAGCAAGCTGTACATAATACATTGCAATTTCACGCACAATCATCTTTTTTTCTATTCTTCTATATTAGGGAAATGCTTATTTTATTTCTTAAGGACAGAATAAAATACCCCTTCCCATAAATTCAGACTCTTCACTAGAAGATCAAAAACCAAGTTGAATCCTAAATACTCTGGCCTTATAAAGAGAAGACAGGATTCATTGGAAAAGACCCTAATGTTAGATCTGTTTGAGGGCAAACAGGAAAGGGTATGGCAGAGGATGAGATGGATAGATAGTGTCATGAAACAACAAACATGAACTTATATAGACTTCAAAAGATAGTGGAGGATAGAAAGGCCTGGTATGCTATGGTCATGCTATGAATAACTGAATGACTCTACAAGAGCATCAAGAACAACAACTACCTGATATCCATACAGAAGGATGGGGATATTTAGAGAGGAAGCATTGTAGAATGTTTCTATTTAGATTTATGCTTATACTAGTCCTTTGGCCAACAAAAAGTGATCCTTGAATTGGTATTAATTTGTATTAGGAACCATGTAAACAACTGGGGTAAGATGAAAAAATTCAAGAAGTAAAAAAATCAAGACATAGTGATTAGAAGGGAGAAAGGGTTTCTTTCTCTCCTTTACATAAGCTGATCAATAAATAAAGTATAGAATTTCATTAGTGACTTATTTCCTTCCTTTAGTGCTTTTTTAGGTGACAAATATTTAAGGAGAGAGGTGAATATTCTCTGCCATGTAAGTAGCATTAAATGGATAAGTCGTTTCAGTTCCACAGTAAGAGCTCCGTTAATTTTACAGTTGGATTATAGATGAAGTGTCAGCACTTTTTATCTATACCATATATTTTTGTGCTCTTAAGAGTATGCATCAGTACCTTTGCTTCTTGGACCAAATCCTATGATCAGCTTTAATGAGGAGAACTTGCAGTTCTTTATCTCTCTCACGTGGGTAAGCCCTACTTGGTAGATTCACATTTTGCTGAGGTGGGGATCACTTGAGAGGCAATAGTTTTAATAAGCCCCATGCTGTGGAAAAGTTTTTTCCAGGATATATATTTAACCTATTTTAATATTGGCCAACAATAGGAAAATGTTATTTTTACTCTAACCCCTGCATCTGTTTTTTGGACTATATTCAGAAATATAAAGTGAAATGAAAATATTAATTAATTCATTAATTTATCCAACATAGTAAAGCCAAATGGGTCCCCTACCTTGTGGCCCCCCTCAAAATTCTTTTGAGGTATTTTTAGGGCTGAGTTATTGAAATCAGTCAAATTAGCACTCAAGGATAAACAAATCTCCAATTCATACTGTGTTTATGCTTTTTAAATGTATGTGATTATGCATGGTATCATTTGTGGCAGTGCCTTCTGAACTCATATTGGTCTGATCAGCCACAACTGTACCTTTACTCCAGCATTATGATGTCATTGAAAACAAACAAACAACAACATGTGATGATGATCTTCTGGTGATTATATTTTGTATGTACTTCTTGTTGCGTGAAAATTTTCTATAAACTGATATAATAGGAAAATTGGTCTTTGCTTTCTTCAAGTAGCTACATGTTTACAAGCAATTCTTAAGGGAATGATCTTTTAAATTGATATTGACCCAATACCAACAGAGGAACATAAACATTTTTGTGCTTTAGCAAAATGGAAAAGTAAAGTACTACTGATAATCTGTGATCTAGCTCATTAATATCAATTATTCTTCATGGAAAAATCTCAGTAGATTGACTTCTTACCCCAATTTTTCATTTAATCCTTGCAGTGGTTGTATATATTGCTTTCTTGATTCTATTTACTTCACTAAGCATCAATTCATGTCTTCCTATACTTCTCTGAAATTTTCCTATTCATCATTTTAACATGCAGAGAAATATTTTAGTACATTTCTGAATCACAGTTTAGCCATTTCTCAATTGCGACCAACCTCCAATTTTGATGGGATTTGACTTCCTCCTTTAACAGTGATTAAGCCATACAAAATATAAGATGGGTTATTTCCTAAACTGGATCATCATTGTTCTTTATCTTTGAAAAACTAAAATAAAAATATTACATTTAATAGCAACCTTCCAGTATAAGAAGAGTTTTTAATATGTAAGTGGATGGATGATCAGTCATTTGTCTCCGTTCTACTTAGTGCTGAATAGGCTTAAAGACAAGCAGGATTTCTGAGATAAGAATGATCTTATAAAGTGAGGAAGAGGGGCAGCTAGGCGGGCACAGTGAATAGTGAACCGGCCCTGGGGTCAGGAGGATCTGATTTCAAATTTGACCTCAGACACTTAATAATTGCCTGTGTGACCTTGGGCAAGTCATTTAACTTTCATTGCCTTAAATAAATAAAATTTAACAGAAATTAAGTGATGAAGAGATCTGACAATTTTATAGTCAATGTAATCTTGGTTAGCAGTCAAGCTGATAGTACCGGCATGCATTAGAATATTAGCAAAACTGTAGGATCACTCTACCAGGTCTTGCCTCAGAACATTAGAATTTAAGAGGACTTTTCATTAGTGGCATTCCTTCTGTAGTGTAGTAAACATCTAAGCTTGGTAGCTATTTAGTGATTTTTTTGGGGGGGAGTAGTATAGGAAATCAGGACTTGAGATTTTATCAGTATAGGGAATTCCCTAGTGAGGAAACTCCTTTTTTCAATGCAGATCAATGACTATTCTGCAACTTTAGTTTAAGAAAATTGCCAGGAGCTCTAAGAATTTAAATAAATTACCAAGGGCCTTTCACAGCAGCTATATATTAAAAGCAGGATTTGAATCCAGGTTATCTTGACAAGGTCAACTTTCTATCCATCACTCAATTCTGTCTTGTAATAAGAATAATGTTAAAATAGGAAGCCACCAGATGGCTCTTCTTTCCCTTGCCAAATGTTTCCAAGGTAAGTCTCTGGCTGTTCATCAATAGCAGTTTTATGATGTTGCTTTAGTATAGCTCCTTCCTCTTAGGGTGTTTTGTTTCATTTGCCCCAGGCACCAAAATAGCTAGTTACAGCTTTGAGACTGAGTAATTTTGAAAAATTTCAGTGGCAACTAATTCGTGGAACTTTTAGTTTGAGTAAAGTTATCAGTCTTGCTTCATCTCCCTTTTTGATGGTTTCTGTATATCCCTCTCGCTTTCTGTAAATTACATGCCTCATTGTATTTGAGTTCCCTCTGCATTTGACAGCTCCATGACTTCCAATTTTGCCTCTGCTGCTTTGATTATTATTCCTGATTTGGTTGTTGATGAGACATGTGGTTTTCTTCAATTAGCTCTGTCACTCTTACAAATGTGTGCATCTTGCAAGCGTCCTAATTAAAGTCAGGAGGGGAGAGAAGGAGGGAGGAGAGAGAAATTACTGACAATTATGACATTGCCACCCTCTTCTCTTGCTGCTCTTTTCTCCTCATCATTGAGTCTCATTCTCCTGTATCTCCATTTTGCAAGCACATAGAATAGGCACTCTCTTTAAAAAATCCATTAATTCCACCTCCCCATTCATCATTTGCATCATTTCCGAACTTCCCCCTCTACAACACCCCCCCCCCGCCCCCGCCACCACCATCATTTTAACTTTATATTAAACATTAGCTCTCATGAAAACTCATAACTTTTGTTCAAGTCTGTTATGGACTCATTGCTCCCTGCAATTGCCATCAAGGTATGAATTTGATCTGGAGGCAGAGGCCACCTTGTACCACCACACATGATCTCTGGGATTCCCTCTGACTCTACTGTTCCGGTGGCACCATCAACTAGAGCATAGACATAATGAAGTAAAGGCCCCAAGTTCAGGTCCCTATGTGGTCAGTTGGTTTTCTTATGCTCTCTGGCCACAGATTTGTATTCTGAATCCTAGTCAGTTATTTCAATATATATGTGTGTCCTATCTTGAACAGGAATGGGACTTGGATAGAGTGTAAATAGAAGAGTGAAAATCCATTACCACTACTAGTAACATATCTGAGAGCACATATCCCATTGATGGTGAATCAGCATTGTCTCCCTATATTATTATATTCTCACCAGCTGAATTAGTTTAGCCTCATAACTTCCTAATTTCTAACCAAATATCAACACAACTCCTGGTTACTGAAATCTAAGATGTTACTTTATTTACTGAAAACTTATTAGCAGTAATAATAATAACAGTTCATGTTTCTATAATATTTTCCTCATAACTTTGTGAGATTGGTATTATTATCATTTCTATCCCATGTTTTAGATTTGCATAAATCAGGCTCAATTTGAGAGACAACCTCTTCTCTTCTCCCAAAAAAACCCCAATGACAACAATCTATATTTAGCTCTTTTTGACCACATAGAATTTCTTATGGGGAAATCTTGGAATATAGCTCCTATCTAATTCTCCATAGATGTGTATAAGAGCTTCCCTGTCCCTATTGAAAGTGTTAATAATAATAACAAGAAGGAATTTTGGGTATGGGAAAGACTTTAATTTTTCCTATAGAAAGTGAAGAAAACACTTAAGGATATAGAAGCTTATAAAAAAAATGTGTGTAATTCTTTTCCCTCTCTAGTAAGGACTTTTTCCCTACACTGGGGTCAACTTCCTAATGAAATCCTAAGACTCATAGTCAAGATTTGTGATTTGGATTCTCCTCAAAAGAGAAAAAAAATTTTGAGCTGGCTAGAGGGGTATTGTGTGACATTCTGGTGTGCTTACTATCACATCCAAATAGATCTCCAATTGCACATTACCCTAAGGAGTCTAGGCTCCTGCCAAATAGCAATCAGAGCTCTAAGAAAGGCAAACCCTCTTTCATTGGGCCAGCACTTTTAAAGTTACTCATAGAACTAGCAAAGGGAAAAGGGCAGTTTTTTTTGTTTCTGTCCTGACTCAGTTCCTTTCTGATCTTCAGCCATAGTGCTATGTGATGATCTTGTCATCTGTTCAAGAACTCTCCTTTTCTCATTAGGTATCTGGTTTTTGAGGATCTTATCTTAAAGAGGCTACCACTGTCAAGGAAATTTCCTTTTTTTTTTCAAGAAGACTGAATCCCTGAACTCTCAAAGCTTGGCTTGCCTCTTTGGCAACCAAAGGCTGGTATTGCTTTGGAATCTCTTCTTTATTTCCTAGAAATCTGTGTTCTAACTCCTCATAAACTTGAGATTATGCAGAAAATTCCTTCTCCTTTATCCAGAAGACTGGGTCAACAAACTCTTTAGCAACTCAATATTGTATGCATTGCCCAACAAAAACTTGTTAATGGCTGCATATAGAATTTTTTTTTGCAAGGCAATGGGGTTAAGTGACTTGTCCAAGGCCATACAGCTAGGTAATTATTAAATGTCTGAGGCCAGATTTGAACTCAGGTACTCTTGACTCCAGGGTCTGGTGCTCTATCCACTGTGCTACCTAGCTGCCCCTGCATATAGAATTTAATATATACTTATGATTATAATGGAACTCATATTACCAATGAGTATAATAGTGAAATGTAATGATATAATAAAGTATATTAAGTATAATAATAAAACATTTACTTTTTAAGCAAAAATTAAGAGTATGCCATTTTTAATATGAAGATGAGCCTGATTTTTTCTATACCAGTGCATCTGGTTTGAGACTATGGCAACGCAAAAGATTTTTTCAAAGTACTTGTTTGAAATTTTTATTCTATTTTTACTTTTTACATACTTCATACAGGAAAAAAAAGTTTCTCACAAAATATGTGTACTTCCCAAAAGAGACATCATGAGCGGGATTTTTTCTTTCGGCACGTATAGCTTATAAAAATCCAATAAAGTCACTTGAATAAATTTTTTCTTTAAATTTCATTTCCGATTGAAACTCTATACATTCTATTTGCAAGTTTGTAGGCAATGTGTTGGTGTCAACTGAGAATGGAATAGCAAATATACCCGAAAAGCAGTTGGTGTTTTCTAAAATCTTTAAATCTATTCTCAAAGTCCTATGACAAAATAGCAATTAATGCTGCATATAATAAAATTCTTTTGAAATTATGATGAGCTAGATAATGTTTTAAAATAAAGGTTCTAATTCTTATATATGTATATATATATATATATATATATATATATGTATATATCTTTTATAAAAAAAGGAAATAATTGTGTCCTGTGAGATCACACAATGTTAGTTATGTGAAAAAGTCAAGCTGTGTTTAGTTAAGGGTAAGGTCTTTTCTGATGTTGTAATATGGTGCATATGTTCACCCCTTTTCTTCATTTTCTGCTTTTTCCATGTAGGTCCCAGGAATAGGCTTTGACTGTTGACCCTCCAGTTGGACAGACCTAGTCTAGGAAATTTTACCATTCCACCATTTAACTTGCTGCTGGCTGCTGTTCAGATACCCTCCTCACCCAAGTTAACTCTGGGATCAAACCCTAGAATAAAGTCTCTGTTCTTGAGCTATCTCTCTCATTTTTTGATCACGAAAGGCAAAAAATGTAACTCTCCAATGGAACCCTTTATAAGTGCAGCTGAAGTAGTGAGTCTGTCCTACAAAATTTTGAAACTAATCAATCCATCTCTAATCAATACAAGACAGCTCAAGCCAACAAACTCATTTCCAGTGATTGAGACTAAATCACTCATCTTCATTTAAGTAGGAATTGGTCTATCAATGCCAATGAGCATATTCACATCCTCCATTGGAATTACTTAATCTAAGCCCCAACTACAGGTTTACCATTTTTCTTAATAAGTTGATTATGTAACCTTTCTTTTGAACTTCTCTATATAATTATTTCATAGAGAAGCAACTTAAAAAATTAAGTTATTTGTCTATGATCATAGTTATCATCCAGCAGAACTTGACTATGAATCTGACTTCTGCTGCCAAACACAAAACTATTTTCACTCTATGATTATATTTGCTATTGTTACAGTCACTGATGCTAATCAGACATCCCTGTGTAATCAATGTGTGTAATTGATCTCCTTGGCAATCTGGTAAATCCTATGCATCCTTTTCTAAACCAAAAAATTTAAATACATACAATAAAATGCAAAGAATTACAAAAGAAATCAATTACATTGAAATAAAGTTTCAAAATTTTAAAAATTATCCAAACTTATAACTTGAAGTCTGGTTAGTCTGATTTTTGTCTTCTCTCAAGTAAAATGCCACCTTTTGGTGATAGAATATTTTTGAGTGTGTGTGTGTGTGTGTGTGTGTGTGTGTGTGTGTGTGTGTGTGTGTGTTTGTATCCCACCTAGCAGAGAACCTGTCATATAGTAGACAATATGTTTGATGAATTTAATTATTGAATTTAGCTAATTGTTTATGAGCCTTCTCATTCTCTTTCCTCAATTTCTATGTAAAGTTGATGACTTTCATGTTTCTGCTTAATTATCTATCAGTATTCTCCCAGCAACCATCAGGGTCATTTCAATTCACTGAAGAGTAGTATAAAAGAGTTAGTACAATTCACATCAAATTTAAGCCTAATTTAACCAGCCTCATAATGACCAGGAGGACCTGGTGGATGTCAGGTACCAATGCTGGTCCAACCACTTAGCTTTTCAATCATGTTTGATTCTAACTTGGTTGTATACATTGCAACCTATTGGTAAAAACCTGTCTACTTATATGAAATAAGCCTTCTAAATAAAAGTATGGCACCCAAAGTGGGCATATTTCATAAATGCATTCCATTTTTTGTTTTGGTTATTTTTTTTTCCTACTTTATTCAAGTAGGTAAGAAGTAATTCCTGTGAACTTTGTGCAGTGGTAATATTTTCATGCTTGGGTGTGACCCATTTCATTTAATAACACTTTGATTAAATGTCTATTATGTGTCAGAGGAGAAGGTAGGATGGCATGGTGGATAAAGAGATAGCATTGGAATTGGGAAAACCTTGGTTCAACTGGTTGTGTGACCTGACCATCTCACTTAGTCTCTCAATGCTCTAAACCAGAGGGACCAGCAGCTGTATTGCCTCTGCAAAATTCCTTGAACCAGATTAAAATATAGTTAGCAAATATTTAAGAAAATAATGTAATGGAGCATAGATAATGTTAATTTGTGATGTTCTAAGTTAATATGTGACCCGCAATGGTCCTATTGTATGATTTAGTGAACCATATTTCCATTTGATATTGATATCATCATTATAGGCATCTGCTTAAAATTAGAAGTTGCTGACCTGATACACACACACACACACACACACACACACACACACACACACACACACACGCAAACGGAGAATTTCTCTTCTGGAATTTACTATGCTGATGAAATCACAGATTCAGTCTCCATGCTTATGTGCCAGGACTTATAAAGACTGGACTTATAAAGACAATTGAAACTCCCTATTCTTAATGAAATTACTGCTTCACTTTTCTCTTAACTGTGCTTTTGACTTTTCAGACTTGATCATCTTCTCATCATGAATTTTTTCCATGGCTGAGTCTTTCTTAGCCTGTACCATATCCCCACCATGTTAGTCTCCCTTCTCCAACTGATTAATGCTTCTGGGGGTTCATTTTGGGGATCAACCAAGACTGACTATGCTTTGTTTTCCTTATGGCTGTACTTTTTCCTCTCCAAACATCACTATCATAACCCCATGGGTCCATTCTCTCTCCCCTTTTAAGTTTTTTTTAATATGTTATCTTCCCTCATTAGAATGCAAGTTCCTTGAAGCCAAACACTATCTTTTTTTTTTTAACCTATCTTTTTTGCCCTTAGCACAATAGCACTTAGTAAATGTTTGTTGTCTGTCTTAACAACATATATTGTACTTGGAGAGAATAAAAAAAAAAGGTAAGATATCAATCAATCAATCTATCTATCTATCTGAATATAGATGAAATTCCACTTAGATCTCTATAGACATATAGATTAGATAGATAGTGATTATAGTGATTTCAGTGTTGGAAATGGAACCAGGAATTATCTCATGTAGGACATGTCTTCAGGCGAATCTAGAAGAGAGCTAGGAATTTGAAGAGGTGGAGGTGAGGAGGGAGAACTTCCCAAGAATAGAGAAAAGAGCATAGAGTACAAAAGCAATAGAGAAGCGAGAAGGAGTACCAAATCTGTGGAACAGCAGACAGGTCAGTTTGGAAGGAAAGTACAGAAGTGGGAGAAATGTGAAATCATCTTGGAAAAAGAAGTTAGAGTCAGATTGTGAGACATTTTAAGTGCCACTTGCCTTTTGTAGATAGGTACTTCCATTTTAGTGTAGGCAGTCTTCTGCTTATGCATATCAAATAAAGATCCAATTCCAAATAAAGATCTCACCCCATCAAGTGCATTCTGATTTTTGTGATTATTCCATAAGAAATTTACCAAGAAAATGAAGTTATACTTGCATTCTATAAATCACTATTTTTATAATCCCCTGCCCTCCAATTCCCTTATTACTTAATGGAACTTCTAACTAACTATACTGTTTTGAGCAGACCAAGGGGGAGTAAAAGCATTTGTCTCTTCATAAACTACATGGGGAGACATTCCTGCTCCCTTGAGAGTGACGCCAGAGTCTGTAATTCTTCAAAGAGATATCTGCCAAGCCATATGCACTTTCTGCAGAAACCAGTTACTACTAACAACTTCTTACTGCCAATGGAACCGACTTTCTGTCTTGGGAGCTTTAAAATGCCACACTTCCCTCAAATTCTGACTGTCAGTCAACAGCTTGCCCTAAATGTTTTCATTTCATGCTTGGAAGTTAATAGGAGCATGGTTTATAACACAAAAACCACATTTGGACTCATAAAATATGAATAAGACCACCTGGTATAGACACATTCTGTTAATGGAGATTTTAGGCTGCTTTTTGCCCTATCTATTCAAACTCAGAGAATTTTGTTAAATATAATAATTGGGCTAATTTCTGTTTAAGTTTTTATTTTTTTAGTGGTCTCAGCATTTTTTTTGGGGGGTGTATTCAGTCAATATAACTGGAGATGGACCGTATCTTAAATAAATATCATTCATCACCGTCAGTAGGTGGCAGTAGAACAACACGCAAAGAATTAAATGGGTGCGATGATACTAATCGGAATAAGCGATTTTCTTTTAGTTTAATTCAACAAGACAAGTTCCCTTTGAGACTGAAGGGTGAACAATAAAATTAATGACTATTAATTAAATGCCTACTAAATACAGCTCATTGGGCTAGGTGATGAGGATACAAAGTGAAAAAAAAATACCCCCAAGAAGAAAATTTCATATCCTGCCTTCATGGAGCTTATAGTCTTACTGATAATAACCGACATTTACATAGAGAGGTAACAGGATGTAATGTATAGAGAATCAGCCTCATAATCATGAGGTCATGGGTTAAAGTCCCTCATCTGATGCTTTTTGGCTCTATGGTCCTGTTTAAGTCCCTTAACCAATGGGTGTCTGGGGGCAATTCTCCCTGTCTGCCTAAGGAGTCCACAACAGAGCTCCTAAGGAACTTTCATCTTTTAATTTCTTATTCAGAATTGTATTAGACTACACTCTTTTCCTCAAGGTAGGAACCCCATTTATAAATTTTTGATAAAATGCATAGATCTACTCTGTACACCACTAAAAATACTGCATCTGATGGAGGCTTTAATGTTTGGATATACAAATGAAGACTGGTGAGAATAGAAATTAATTAGATAAGCAGAAGGAACCTTTTATTTAGGTCTTTACCTCTGTTGGTTTTTAAAGAAAAGGCAATTGAATTTAATGAATGCTAGGAATTTTATGGCCTTTCTCTGCCATGTAGGGGTAAAGAACTCTCTAGGATGATGAGATAAATATATCTGAGAGTTTTCCACAGAGAGCTGATAGTTGAATCAAAGGGAATTGATGAAACCCTCTTGTCAACTTTCCATGCCATTGGAAATAAAATTTGATGTCCAGTTTTAGATTCATTATGAAAAAAAATGAGCAGAAGAATGTCAGTCACTAATATAATTACTTACAGTAGTTAAAGGGAAGAGAACACAAAAGCTATTGATACTCATTATTTCTACTTCTTTCACATTTTTTTCTTGACTTCTGTGATCTTGATTTTAACCTTCTCACTCAACTGAAACTTTAGTCTTCAAATTTGCCAATGATTTTTTGATTGCCTAATCTAATGACTTCTTCTCAATTCTCATCATTTTTTATCTTGCTGTAACATTTCATGCTATTGATCACCCTTTTCCCCCAATAAAATTACATGATATTACCCCTTTGATTCTTTTCCTACCAGTAAGTCCATTCATCTTTCTCCTTTGTTGATTCCAAATCTAGGCTAAAATCCCACCCTTTCCAAACCTTACTCATTTCTTCTTTTTTTCTTTTTAGGTTTTTTTTTCAAGGCAAATGGGGTTAAGTGGCTTGCCGAAGGCCACACAGCTAGGTAATTATTAAGTGTCTGAGACCGGATTTGAACCCAAGTACTCCTGACTCCAAGGCTGGTGCTTTATCCACTACGCCACCTAGCCGCCTCTACTCATTTCTTCTTAATGCTAATTGCTACTTAATTTGATTTTTTATTCATTATTCATGTGGCATCCTCTAACTGTGGTTGTAGTGTAATGCGTTGTTTTATGTTCTCTTCTTTTTTTCTCTGTATACTCTCAGTAGATAACCTTATCATCTTTCCTGGATTCAGTTGCCACCTCCAAACATATATTTAGCCTAGGTTTCTCTTCTGAGCTCTATTACCATAGCACAAGCTGCCTATTTGAGCATTTCAAACTCTCCCTAAGACATCTCAAACTCAATATATTGAAGCAGAACTCATACCTTTCCCTTTCTTTTGAACCCTTCTTACTTGCAAGGGCAGTTATTCTTCCAGTTACTCAGACTTCCAACATCAGTCTTATCCTTGATCCCTCAATCTCTCACCATGAATATCTTATCAGTTACCAAAACTTATTATTTCTATCTCCACTGCTTCTCTTACTTACCTATCTCGTAATCACATAGCCACCTATAGAAGCTTCCCTTCCATTCTGTCACTAATCTCAAGCTTCTTTCTACTCCATCTAATTTTCTACAAAGCAGTCAAAGTGATTTTCCTAAAGTATAGGATTGATTAAGTCATCATTTCTATTCTTGTACTCAATAACTCAAGTGACTCCCTATTACCTCAAGGATTAAATATAAACTGACATTTCAGTCTCTTCACAGACTGATTTCTTCCTATCTTTCTAAGCTTCTTAAGCATTACTCTATGTCAAATATTGATCCACTCATTGTTCAGCACTCCTCCTGTTTCCTTGCCTTTGAATGGAATTTCTTCCATTTCTGGAATATTTTCTTACTTCTGCCTCATAGAATCTATAATTTCCTTCAATATTCAATCAACAATTGTTTTTTTCTTATTTTCAATCTTTTCTTATCTTCTTACACTTTCTCTTCTCCTTTTAATATACTCAGATTTCCTGGATCTTAAGGTAACCTTTCCTTGAATCTTCCTTGACCTCCATCTCCTCTGCTTAATTTTTCTATCCCTACACTGCTAAATTTATGGAAAGCATAGTCTATACTTCTGCCTTCTTTTTCTCATAATGTCTACCCTCTGTAATATAGCTTTTGTTCCTGCCACTTTATTGAATATGTTGTCTCTAGTTATTTAGAGGCTTAATTTTTTAAAAATTATTCTATAGATGGATTTTTACATAGCCTATATAGTTAAAACCTATATTCTATAAATCAGCATACATTTATAAATGATTTCTGTGTACCTGTCCCATGCATTGTGATTAAAAAGGAAAAAAAAATAATCTTTACCCTCAGGGAGCTTATATTATATATAAGGGAAGCTAATATATATACATAGATGAGTAAACACAACACCATATATATGTATATATACACACACATAAATGTATATACATATAAGTATACCCCCATATGTAAATACAGAGTAATTTTCATGGGGAGGCATTAGCATCTGGAGTCTTCAGACAGGTTGACGGGAATATTGAAGTTGAACTTTCAAAGAAAGCAGGGATTCTAAAGAGAGACAAACAGGGAGTACATTCTGAGACAACCACAGAAAAGGGACATGGAAACTATGTTGAGTATCTGAAGGGAGTATTGTGAAAGATGTGAAGGATATGAAGGGCTTTGGATGCCAGGTAGAAGAATCTATATATGATCATTAAGGCAATAGAGGACCATAAATAATTTTTTTCAGTAGGGAAATGAATAGGTAGACATAGACAGAAATACCTTTTTGATAACTTTGTAGAGGTTAGATTAGAGAAGGGAGAGATTGAAGGCAAGGAGACCAAATTAGGAGGCTATTGAAATAGTTCAGGAAAAAAGGTGATAAGTATTTGAACTAGGACAAGGGACAAGGGGATAGATATAAACCACATTATAGAGGCAAAAGCAACAAAATTTGATAAGTGCTTGGAAAAGGGTAGTAAAAGAAAGTGAGGTGTTAATGATTACTCTTAGGTGTCCAGTGGGGGGGGTCATAGAATAGTGGTGCTTTGTATGTAGAGAATTTAGAAAGAAGGGTATATTTGTTTGGGGCAGAGGAAGTTTGAGATACTTTTAGGAGAATTAGTTTGAAATGTCTATTAGGTAACTGTTGTTGGATTGTTTAGGATAGAGGCGAAGATATTGGTTGCATAGATAGCTTCTGGGGTCAATTCAATCCAATTCCAATCCTTCAAACATGGATTAAGTACTCATTATAAGTCAGGTCCTGGACTAAAGGCTGGGAATAGAAAATTAAAAATGAAATAGTCCTTGCTCTCAGGAAACTTACTGTATATTCTCTTAGATAGAGATAGCTTATACCTTTATTGGAGTGTAATTTCCTTCATCTCAGGTGGCAGGTGCTTCTTAAGTTGAGCCATAAGAAAACTAGAAATTCCAATAGGCAGAAGTGAGGAGGGAGGGCATGGAAACAAAAGACAGAATGTTGTATATGTGACCAGCAAGGAGGAAATTTTAGTTGAAATGTAGAATGCATAAAGAAGAGTAAGGATAGGGATTCAAAGCTAACAAGGCTCAAGGAGTTACCTAGGGTCCTGGAGAGGTTAAGAGGCTCGCTAAGGGTAGGAATGTGAAATAATCCTAGGATAACAGAGTAGAGCCAGAGTTTGAATGTTTTTAAAAGCGAGATAGAAGAGTTGTTATTTTTATCCTAGAGCAATAAGGGACTCCTTAAGAGGCAAAGTGAGGAGAGTGGTAAGGTTCATGCTTTAGGATTATCACTTGGACAATTATATGGAGAACAGATGTAGAATGGAGGCAGGGGACTAGATATTTTCCTGAGTAGAGAGAAAGGTTGTAGGGAGAGAGGTAGAGGTAAAATTTAAAATCATGACAACTGATGGGATATGGGGAGTGTAAGTATGAGGCAGCTAAGTGGTATAAAACATAGAGTGCCAGGCTTAGAATCAGGAAGACTCATCTTTCTGAGGTCAAATCTGGCTTTAGATTCTTACTAGCTGGGGGATCCTGGACAAGTCGCTTAACCCTGTTTGCTTCAGTTTCTTCATTTGTAATATGAATTGCAGAAGGAAAGAACAATAACAACAACAACAACAAGGGAAAATGAAGAGTGAGTATGACTTCACGATTCCAAACCTATGTAATGGGGCCAGAATGAATAGAATGCTAGGTCTGAAGTCAGGAAGACCCAAGTTCAAATCTAAACATAGACATTTGCTAACTATATGACACTAGACAATATTTTAGAGATTCTGGGTTTCTAGATGGTGTTTGGATAGAATCAGGTTATGGACATGTGAATGTGAGCCTTGGCAGTTCTGAGCTCCTATGATTTTTGCCATTTTTCACTTCTCTTAAACCTCTCCCTTTCTCCTTGGTCTCCTCAGCATAAGTTGTCAATAATAGAATGGTCACTTTATTAGGTTCTGCTTATCTTCCTTGTCATTAATTTTATACATATATATGCAAATATGATTCTCAGTTCTTACAATCTCCATTGACTTTAGGGTATTGAAATTTGAATAAGAATGTTCTGAGGATAGGAATTTTGAAGAGAATACAATCCAGCATTAGTTTGAGTGATGCTCTTTAGAGAAAATGTGTCACCAAACACTTCAGAGTTAAGCAGGGAACTAGTAGAGAATAAATTACAGAAAACAGTCCTGTGGAGGGAGCCAGCAAGGCCAACAGCAAGGAGAGCAGTTAAGAGATGGGAGCAAAGAAGAAAGATTCAAAGATGAGATATGGGGAAAGAAATTGTTTGAGTTAACAAAGGGATATCTGGTGTCATCGAGATGAGGTGATTGGTAAGAAGGATATTCTGAGAGGGGGACTTAAGGGGATAAATGAAGTCAGGCAAGCAGAGTTCTGGAAAATCACCTGAACTGATTTTCCAGTGTCCTTCATTCTTTGCTTCCTCTTCTATGCAGTGGGGGCCCCTTCCCATCTTCCCCTTCTGTCGTGCCTTTCTTCCCTTCCTCCTTTCTTCATCTTTCTCTCTCCATTTTCTTCTTCTTTCACTTCTTTCTTCTTCCACACAGGAGTACCCAATACATCAGAAAAGATGTGGAATACATAATCAGAGTTTGGAGATGGTTTGCAGGGGTCAATCTTACAATTCCTTTCCTTTCTAATTGCTTTATAGCATCATAGACCTAGATTTGGAAAGGAACTCAGAGGTCTTCTGGTCCATGTCCTTGGACTTGATTCAAATGGCAAAGTCAACCTTTCCCAATTTGTGATATGGTGAATGACTGATGGATTTGGAATCAGAGCACCTGAGTTATCACTGCTCTACTACCTCGCTATTTTGGTCAAATCAATTTGCTCCCCTTTTTCTTTGTAACTTGTAAAATAGGGGACTTGGACTACATATTTTCTTTTCTTTTTTAAAATTTATTTCATTTTTATTAATGGAATAAAACAAGCATTTCCATAGCAGTATGATAAAAAAATAATGGTTGCACACAGAGCTGCAAATCTGTTATATATAACTTGTTATTCCTTTTAAGTATTTAGGAATGTTTCATGTAAGTTTCTTTTTTTTCCCTCCCTGCTCCTGTCTCTTCATTGTTTTCTAAGAAGACCTCAAGCTATCATCTTGATCCTCATACCACAGGCTTATAGAATCATAGACCAAGATTGGGAAGGGACGTCAAATGTCAACTAGTCTAATACTTCATTTTATAAATTAGGGAACTGAGGTCTGTGGAAAATAAGTGACACAGCCAAGGAATCAGAGGTAATATCCCTTGACTACAGAGACAGAACTCTTTCTATTATACCACAATGCCTTGGATCCTTTTGACATGGACCTATCTCTTTCACTTGAGTCAGGCTCCAAGATTGTATTTATAGATGTGTGTGATGGAGTGGCTAGTGATAGGATCAAGCAGTCCTATCAGTGCTCAACATCTTACATTGTTTCCCTGAAATACATTTTTTTTTCTTTTGAGAAATCGTATTTACATGCTTGTTGACACATTGCTCTTTTAGGAGGTGACTAGTGGCTAATGGAACAATGTGATCACTATCTCAATGTGAGTCTAATCATGTCTGTTATATCCCCCTCCCCTCCATTACACTCATACAATTATACCTACTAGTAGAGATATGTCAAAAGATAATATTAAATTCTTGGCAATTCAAATTAGTTTAATCTGCTGAGTTTTCCTTGTGAATTAGAACGGTTGATCTGGAAGGAATCTGAATGCTCTTCTAGTCTAGGGATAGGTAAACTACAATTTGAAGATCAGATCTAGCCCTCTCCTTATTTTTGCATGGCCTTTGAACTAAGAATGTTAGCTACATTGTAGTCCCACTACTTTATTTTAAAGCTATAGAAGCAAGGAGATATAGGGACTAGGGCTCTACAGAGTGAGGTGGCTTATTTTCACATCCTACTTCAGAGTCTATTAGCTATGTGATAGGTAAGGCATTGAATCTCTTTGATGATCTCTGTTCCCTGTCTGTAACCTAGAGATAATTATAGTATCCTCTGCCTATAAATACAAAGACTTTAAAAGATCAGTTATGTTAAGATATGCGAAATTCTTTGCAAACCTTAAAGAACTTCTTTAATGTGAGCTTGTATTGTGAAAAGTAAGGAAACAGATCTCAGAAGGGTTGATGTGCTCTGAGACAAGGCTGCTTAAACTTTGAGCTGGACCTAAAACATGTCTTTTAATTCATTCAACTTGACAACTCAACAAGACTTTATCAAGTACCTACTACATGTGTAAGGCACTCATTCTGTGCCTTTTCTACTACCTATTTTTTTCCCTTTTCCTAAATTTTTTACTCTTTTCCAATTAGGAAAGAGAGGTTTAGAGAGACATTTCTTCTCAGATTTTCAACTGTAGCAAATAGTGGGAAGTATTCGTTTAACTTTCACCTCCTTAAAATGCCACTCACTGGATGAGGGATGAGGCAGAAGATAGTTGGAACAGCTTTTGTTTCTCCCCACCAACCAATCCTCCCTTTATTGCATTCAATAGATTTTTTTTTGAATGTGACAAAATAATGTGACTTTTGAAAGAAATGCCTTTTCCCCCCCACTTTCTAAGACTTTGAGAAAAGAAAACTATAAATAGAAGATGATAAAAGGAAATTGTTGCTGTGATCTGCTAAGAAAAGAAAGGGAAATACAAAGGGGCCTCCCTAAGAGGTTTTCAAATAAAAATTATGGTCCTTTTCTCAGGGTCTGAGATTGTTATTTCTTGGGAAATGGAGTGGGCATAGGCTTGATGGATGCTTTTTCCTCTTGTTCATTTTCAGAGATGTGACTTATTTGCTTTTATTCCTCAAAATGCAGAGCACTTTACAACCATTAACAATTTAAAATTAACTGTGATTCCTCACAATAAGGTAAGTAATCCAGAAATAGAACCTTGTTATTCAAAAAGACACATTTCCACATTCTCAGTTTGCCTCAGCTGTTCCCCCCTTTTCTCTTCAAATTTGTCCCTCAAGTCTAGATGACTTTATACACTCTTATGTGAAAAAGCTGGAAGCTAAAGTTAAAACAAATAAAAAGATAATGTTAAATAAGGTTCCCTTTCTCCTTATCCACAACCAAAATGGATTTGCCGTTTGTTAGACCTCATGTTTTGATTAGCTAGAAAATCAATTAACAAGTATTTATCACATATCTAATATATGCCAAATATTATACTTGGCATTGGAATGAACTATTCCTCTACCCTGCCTGGGTCACACTCAAATTTCGTTTATATTTTTGATCTTGCCATAACCCACAAATATGCCACTTCCATGTTCAAGAATCTAGAGATTCCTTTATTTAACCATAATTGACTGACTTTCCATTGTTCCCCACCCCCCAACATCTTCTTTGTCTGTACTGTGACTTCTAATATCTTGATTTCTTGATTCTCTGCTAGGTCAATTCCCCTCCACTGTTCACTCTGTCTTTTTTGCCCCATCTTAGCCCCTTGGTGAATCCATTCAACTCTATGCTCTCGTCTTCTCTTGGGTCCCTAACCCTTATATAATTTTGCCTATTGTGCCTGACCAATCCCTAGCCTTGGTACACTCTCACCATCTAATGCTTTCACTTCTACAGTCACACTTCTGAACATAGGTAGAGAGAATCATGTAGCTGTGCTGATTGGGTCCATTACAAATTTATGTCCTATTACAATAACTGAGTCCTTTAACACAGGACATTCATCATGTCATTCCTTAATTAAAAAAGAATTCTGTGCTTTTTGAGCAAGGCTGAATTGTAGAAGTTTAAGAGAAATGTGACCTGCACAAATTTAGACATCTTCATTCCAAATATTCATACAGACCATTTGTGCCAGACCTATATGGTAGAACTTTCCAAGCTTATGTTGGATCAACCACAGTTGTTTACAGTATACCTCAACTCTTATCACAGTGATATCATTTTCAGTCTTTGATCACAAAGGTCAATAACCATTCCTGCTCCTTGCTCTCCACTTCTACCACTCTGGTACAGTCTCTCATCATCTCACATACATCTCAAGATCTCACACTGTACTAGAGAGGGAGCCTGCTGGTGGATATGCCTACCATCAGTCTCTCCCCACCTCAGTCTATCCTCCATTCAGCCATAAAAGTAATCCAGTAGTTTTTAGGGGTAAATTAATTAAATGACTAAAGATAAACCATGAATGATATTATAAATATTCATATGACCTTTGGCAGAAGAAAGATTCTTCATCCCAATTATACAGGAAACCCCATACCCTCTTAATTCCAAGTACTTTCCTTTTCTTATTTATTTCCTATTCCTAATTTCTATATATTTATCCTATGTGTGTATATATATTTACATATATACATATATATGTATATCTATCTATCTATCTATCTATCTATCTATCTATCTATCTATCTATCTATCTATCTATGGCTTCTGTACACATTTCTTTGTGTGCTGTCTCCTCCATTAGATTGTAGATTCCCTCAAGGCACAAAATGACTTTTGCCTCTTTTTTATTCCTAGTATTTAGCAGTGGGGCCATTGTTAGTCATCCTGACCTGTATCTTGTCACTGGGCTCTGATGACTGAAGGAGACAGTGAAATTGATGATCCTGCACAACTTTACCTCACTTAAATCCAATTCACTTGCAAGTCAAGACATCACCCTCTTGATGTCATTGGTCTTCTTTGAGAATTAAAGATGAGCAACAATCACTGAGCACATTGCCTAGTACTCAGTAGGTGCTTAATAATGTTTACTGACTGACTTGCTAGAAATGTAAGTTCAAATGATAAAATAGAATTTACTTGTAACAAACTTGCATTCTAATGGGAAAACAACTGTAAACTAAAGAGATGTTCATCAATTGGCAAATGACTGAAAAAGTTGATATATATATGAATATGATGAAATACCATGCTGCTCTAAGAAATGAGGAAGTAGATAATTTTAAAAGGACAAAAAGACAAATATAAACTGTTGCAGAGTGAAGGGAGCAGAATCAACAGAACAATTTATAACATTAATATTATTAAAAATAAGCAATTTTGTAGACTTCTGCAAGCTAATGACGAAGGAAATGAGCAGAACCAAGAGAACAATTTATAAAATAACATCACAGTTAAGCCAAGCAACTTTCAAAGCTGTAAGAACTACAATCAATGCAGTGACTGTATATTTTTCCAGAGGATTTATGATGAAATATACAATCCACAACCTGACTGAAAGGACATTGATTCAGTATGTAAAATGAGACGCAACCACTGAAGGAATTTGTTTGGTCATGCATGTTTGCTACACAGAATTTGTTTCTTCTCTTTTTCTTTTCCAAATGAGCTAAGAGGTAAGAGAAAGGGAAAACAGGTTTTCATTAATTGAAAACAAAACTTAAAAAAATTCTAGTGTGAAGAAACAAGAAATGCTTATAATATATTATATATATATAAGATTATATATCACGTAAATATATATTTAAAGACAAGATAAATGTGGGCAAATCAGGATTTATGTAGAAGATAGTACTTGAGTTGCAGCGACTCTTTGTGGGAGAGACAAAGAGAGAGTACATTTCATGCTTGGGGGACAGCCAGAGCAAATATTTACATATACACACTCCTCAGATCTAAGATGGATGGAACATTAGAGGTCCTTTATTCTATCTGCTTCATTTTACAGATAAGGGGATTGAGGCAGAGTGAGGTTAAGGAACTTGCCCAAGGTCACACAGGTATTATGTCAGAGAAGGAAGATAAATCCAGATCCTTTGACTAAGAGCCTGTGTTTTTTCTACTAATCACATTTTTTTTTTTAAGAACCTAGGATTTCATCCAATGAGAGCTTACTTCCCTGATGTTTGAAAGACAGAGGACTGTGAACCCTAATTGGCAGTCTTCATGAGTTATTGTGGTTGAAAGGAATTATCACCAGTAGTCCAGCCTTCTGGTGATAAGCCTCTTGGAACTAGGTTGCTCCTTGGAGGACAGCTATAGAGTTCATGACTAGGAATGAGCTCGGATGATTTCTACTTTTATAGTACTTTCCAGAGCTTATGTTCCAGATGCCATAATTTTTGTTCCAGCCATCTAGCCATTAGGAAATTAGAGCTTATCCTGTGCATTGGAGGCATCTTGCCATCTGCCTTGTTGCTTCCTCATTCTCTTCATCAAGGATATAAACCCTCTACTCCTTTCCCCACAAGTCAATACACAACCTTGGTAATTAATCACTTTGGTAGGTAATTCACTTACCCTGGGGCAAGGTTGGCATAACCAGTAGATAAGTAAATAAAATTTTACTAGCTTATTATATTAAGGACACTCCAGACTATGCTTCATATTTCATCCAGTCACCTATCTACTAGGAAAACAAGCTCTACCTAGCACAGTAATATTTATTTTAAAACTTCCTTTTCTACTTCATATCTTTTGCTATTTCTCTGGGATAAGTCTGGAAAGGGCATGACAGATAGCTATATCATAACTCCACTAACAATCTCTGTGTTTCCCCAGACAGAAACTCCTCTTTCTTAACATCATTTGCTTTTATATGTTATATTTCCTTTTTTGAATGTAAACTCCTTGAGGACTGCCTCACTTCCACAAGTGTATCTTTAGTGCATAGCTCAGTACTTGGCTCATAATAAACACTTGATAAATGCTTGTTCATTTATTAATTCATTTAAGAACTCATTGCCAACCAACGCAACCTACCAACCAACCAACTAACCAATCAATCAACCAACCAACCAACCAACCACCAACCAACTAAGAATTCATAGTCACTTACCTTCATACCATGATAACAGAAAAAATTTTTGCCATTAGCAGAAACAGCTTAGAATAATGGATAGAAGACTGAACTTGGAGACAGGCAGACCTGCATTTGACCTGGGTTTTTGTTTCTCAGTAGTATTATTTGTAAAATGAAGTTAGACTTCTAAAGTGTCTTTCAGTCAGGTCAGAAATTGACAAATGCTGTAAATTAGAACTTAATTGCCTGATTAATTGTCTAGGTTTAAGAAAGTGATAAAGGAAAATGTTAATGCAGATTAAACTTAAAAGTATGTCATATATACATGTGTTTTGGGAGAGTTTGTTGTTAAACATTTACCTATTACATTCCAGCTTTAAACTATAATTCTATCATTTACCCACTGGGGCAGGGAGTTGGCAAGGAAGGCACATGAGGTGGGTAGGAGGGGAGAAATACTAGTACAAAAACATAGTGGGATGCGGAAAAGAATACTTTTTTTCTTATTTTTATTTATTTATTTATTTTTTTTTGTGTGAGACAATTAGACTTAGGTGACTTCCCCAGAGTCACACAGCTAGGAAGTATTAAAGGACTGAGACTGGATTTGAACTCAGGTCTTTCTGACTCCAGGACCAGTGTTCTATCCACTGTACCACCTAACTTTCCCCAAGGAACACTTTTGAATATTGACTTTCATGAAAGCATTTATTTTTAATGTTCTTCCTCTTGGTGTAATTTACAGGAATATGTATGATAGGAAGTGAAGCAATCATTCAGTTAGTGTTGTACTGATATGCACAAAGGGGAACACAACTCAGAGGAGGGCTTTTTGTGCTTTATGAATTCTCTGATTAAGAATTATGGAAAGACATGAACAAGAATCACATGAGGTGACTACCACATGAGTTTGTGAATTGAGATCTCTACCTATGCTGATAGAATTTCTGTTGTTGTTCAGTCATTTTTCAGTAGTGTCTTTGTGACCCTATTTGGGGTTTCCTTGGCAAAGATTCTGGAGTGATTTGTCATTTCCTTCTCCAGCTAATTTTACAGATGAGGAAACTAAAAAAAACAAGGTTAAGGGAATTATCCAGGGTCAAACAGATGGTAAATTTATGAAGCCAGGTTTGAACTCAGAATGAGGAATTTTTCAGACTCCAGGTCTGTAGCTCTAACCTAGCTGCTCCCCTTTCATCATGTAGCCTTGAATAAAATGAATAACTTGACTCAATTGCCTTGGACCAAAATTGGGGCAAATGGGTGCTCTACCAGACTTAGTGGGAAGTACTGACAATAGTGGATGGGACATTTTTGGGTGAGAGGAGACAAATGGAAGTAATTCATCATAAGCTGAGGTGGAGTTGAAAACAGACTTCTTTGAATAGTACACAAAAGGAGAGTCCTCAGAAAGAATAAATAAAAAGTCTTATGAACCTACTGAATGCAAATTCCTTTGCTAAGTATTGGAATACAAATATATAAATAAGAAAGTATCTGCCATTAAGTAGTTTGCAAACTAGTAGAGGGAAGCAACATATTATAAGGGTATTATGGCCAAAGAAGAAAGATTTTAAAATTTATATTATATTTTATTTTTGTTATAATTCTCAGTGAGGAACAATGACAACATGAGGGTGATGTCTTGTTTTGTGACTGAGTTGGGTTTAAGTGAGGCAGAGCTCTGCAAAGTCCTCAGCCTTACTCTCTTCTCCAGAGTCATAACAGCGAAACAGAAGTGAGTTCATTGACATCCCTCTGTAGAAATCATGTGTTGATATGTATTATCAGAGAAAAGGGGAGAAGGTTAAAGGAAACTGGTCTGAGTTTAAAAATAATGGGACATGCCTAGTTGTATCAGTTGGCTCACTGCTTCCAAAGCTGAATGGATTAAGTCTCTTTAGGGTATGATCTCTGGACGATCAGTGGTTCAGATTTTTTCACAATAGAGAGGAAGCTAGAGGGTTCTAGGGCAATCTAAATATAGTTGGCTATGAGCTTTTTGTTCTGAGAGTAGGGATTTGGGAACACATGTTAAAAAGGTTTCAAAAGAACAGAGGCACTCTGGCCTTGAGGGGTGCTTATAAGTTATAAATATGTTTGTTAAAAGAAGAAGCTCTGGAGTGTCCTCTCTATGCATGATTGCATCTTAACAGTTGATACCTCAGGGAAGCTGATCACTCTTTTCTGGATAATAGCAGAACTGTGGAAGTCAGCCAAGGAGCTGAGCTACAGAAGGTGGAGATGGTAGTGCCAAAACTTAAATTTTACTAGCTGGAAATATAGCACATAGTGAGTGGGATCTGTAAGGAACAACTACCACTTTCTGGAAGTGAAAGAAACTATAAGAGTCAGAGAAGGGAGAACAATTAACTGGTAATGATGAGAGCCACTGTGAAAAAGTAATGGGGCACTGATGAAGTAATTATAGAAGAAATCACCATTGGAGCTGCAGACTCACCCCTTGCTGTACAGTGTTAGTCAGAGCAATGACATAAGTCACAGTTGATTCTGGTCTTCTTGGGATGGGATGGAACAAAGAACTATTGTCCATTACTACTGCTTTTTAACTCTTCAATCACTGTGAATCTGTGTCTATAATTTTTTAAAAAAATTTGAGGTTTGGGAGATTGAGTGGTCATAAAGGAGGCTAGTGACTTAGCACAGTGTCTGTCTCATAGTATGTACTTAATAAATGTTTATTGATAAATTGGTTGGTTACCTTTAGGGGAGTTCTGGAATATTCATAAGGTCATCTAGATGGGCAATGAGTTAGAAGAGTGAGAGTTGTCAGAGTTGACAGAAGGATTTTTCTTGGTTTTTGTGGGAGAAGTTAAGTGAGACTATGTGGAAGCTTTATCATTACCAGTGATAAAGTTCAACTCCTAACTCCTGCCAAAGCAGTTGGTCAAGAAATAATTGGATAATTATGAGTAGAAGGGAGTAGGTTTGCTTCAAATAGATTCATAAGTGTATGGAATTGGGAGAAAATATGAGAGAAAAATTTACAAAAGGAAAGATTTTGGGTGTGGATTATGAGTCATTTCATGGAGACTATCAATATGAAGAACAGCATGGGAGTGGAGTTGTTTTGGTTCAGGAGTAGGGATTATATTTTTCTCTTGTAAATTCCTGAAGGACTGGGGAAGGAGGGAGGAAATGTCATTGGGGTAGGTAGAGGCTACCACATTCTCTTGGGGCTTCAAGATGGAGGGTGGAGTGTTTCCTGGGTCTCAGTATTGATTCTCTCTGGAATTAAAGCAGCACGATGGACCATAATGACAAACTGTGCCTGAGATTCCTTATCTGATTAAAAGCTTGTGAAATGTTTGTGATGTTTGTGATGATTGAGAAATAGTCTACCTACCAGTTTTTATAGAAATGAACTTTCTTAAAATTTTAAGTCTTTAACAACTGATCAAACAAATGACAAGCCAAGTTTTCAGAGGACCTAAGATGAAAAGTATTACTCAGCCTCTGAAGGACAGCTGGTGAACTCAAGTTGTGGAAAAAGGAACAATTTTTCCCATGTGACCTTGTTGTAAATTGGTTTTGTTTTTCTATTTGTTAAATGGGTTTCCTCTTTCCCCCCATTTTTAATTTTTGGGGAGATTTTTAGGAAGGAAGGTAGCATTGGTGATACTAAAAAAGGAAAATGTGTTACAAGTTAAATTTATTATATATTTTAAAAATCAGTAGTACAAAATAGAAATTAGCATTACAAATATTTTCTTGTTTTTTATAACCTAAAGATGATATTCAAAATTATAATCTCAGAATAAAAAAGTCAAAGAAAAAACAATTAACAAGATAGTCCAGATTCTTCAAAACCAAATGACATTTTGTAAGCTTCTGCCTTTTTGTTTTCTTATTTGCATCTATCTCTTGTGTCTAGGACCTTCCCTCTCTCTATGGAAAAAGTACAGGGTCTCAGAAGAAAGAAACTCATACTAACTGGAATTTTTCATTGTGGTTATGGGAACTCAGTCAGTGTCAGAATAGGAGAAAGCAGTGTGCCCCTTAGATCAAAATCTACCTGACAGTTTGACATGAAGAAAGTAGAAAAAGAAAGTTAAAAATGAGAGAGAATAGTCATAGAGGATTTTGCTCTGGGGCACTATAGCTACAGATCTTGAGATATTAACATTTTCTTGCTTTTTAAAATGGAGCAAATTGTTCCACAGTGACCTCTTGTTAAGTGCTAAGAACAGCCATGATCTGGAAAGAGAGAATTAGAATGATGGTAACTGTGGCAACTGATGATCTGGGAGTAAAGTCAAAAAATGACACAGTACATTAAGGCAGGCAATTTGTAGCAAATTCAGACCAGTTTAAACCCAGACATTCCAATGGGACATATCAGTTCACCTGTAACCCATTAAATCCAAATTGATTCACTTTTACTCTCTCTCCTAACTAAAAGGTAAAAAAAAATTAACCAAAAAATATGAGCTGAGTGCTCAGCACTATGGAGAATCCAAAGAATTATAAAGTCTGAGTGCTACCTTCAGGGAGTTTACAGTTAACTTGAGAGAGAAAAGATATGTAAAAAGATTAATAATACATGACAATCTAGGATTAATGCCAAATGAAGGGAGAGTTATAGGAGTTCAGATGGTAAATCAAGTCAGACTTCATTAACATGCATGGTCTCTTTCTTTGAGAAATCATATTTACATATTTGTTGACACCATATCTCCTTTTTGAGGTGGTTAATGGCTAAGGGAACAATGTGTTCAATAACTCAAAGTGAGTTTAGTCATGCTCATTATATCCCCCTCATTTCCATTACAGTCTAATAAATGGTAGGATAACTTCAAAGAGGAATATATGAATATTTATTTAAACTACAATGAAATAAGTTATTGATTTATAGAAGTAAATCTTCTTTTTGCAAGACAATGGGGTTAAGTGACTTGCCCAAGGTCACATAGCTAAGTTAAGCATTTAGTGTCTGAGGTCAAATTTGAGCTCAGGTCCTCTATCCACTGCACCACCTAGCTGCCCCAGAATTAAATAATTAATCTCTCAGCAATGGAAGGTTTTGTCTTTCAACTCTTTCATTGACCTGATTAATAAACAATAATCAATACCTGTTGGTCTTTGTAACATCTCTTAAATATGCCCTCTTCTCTTCTCTGACACTGCCATCACTCAGGTGTAGGTTCTCATCATCTGGACTATTGCAGAAACTTATTAGTAGGTCAGCTTGCCTCAGGCTTTTCCTCACTCCAATCTACTGTCCATTTCCTCCAGGGCAGCTGATCTCAGATAGGTATTAGAAGGAAAGCAGTCTTACTGAAATTGTATATTCTAATGTGTGAATGATTTGTGGTACCCAGGGCAATTTGCATTTTTGGAAGAAGATGTCTGATAACCCAATGAATCTCTGATTGGTAGTATTTCATGTTGTATAATGGAAGTAGTCAGGTGATAGTATGAAAGAAATTTTTGGGTAGGAGAACTACTGCATACATAGACCAATTGTGACTGGGAATCTGTCCACAGGGAGTCTTAAGTTCCTTAAAAGCTTTGCTTCTCAGTTTTTTCCCTTTTTGCACTTCAGAATCTACATTAAAAAAGCTATACTTTGATCCCTCCGATGGCTCCTGAGGCAACAGAAAGACAGTGAGAGTTGCAGCAGCAGGGTAACTGGACACATGGTTTATTAGATATCAGGAGTTGGCAAGCTTGGGAATGGCCAGTACTGTAATTTGCTGTATCATTCATTTCTCTTCTATTTTAACAGGAGACATTTTAAATTCTGATCAGTTATTAAGTATCCAGTATCTCAGGATCACGCCAGCAAGTTGAACTTTCAAGGTTTTATTAATGTTTTATCAGAGATATCTTTCTGTAAATTAAATGTAACAGTTGTCTTCAGCTATGGAAGATTGATAAGACCAGCAAAGAGATGAAGAGCTCACTATGAGTTGGAGCAATGGTTAGGCAACAGAGAACTCTGAATTTCAAAGAACCTTTTGCAATATCCAATATGATTTGTGAGTAACAGATTTAGACCTGATGAGATACGCCAGTTGGAATGTCTTGGGAAGCCTAAATCCTTTTCATCCATCGAATAGATAGCTTGCTAGCTCCTGAACATTGTGACTCAGTTTGGATCTGAAGGTGCCATAGCTGAGTGAGAGAATTGTAGTTTGGTTAAGGATTTTTATTTCAGTATGGGTTCATCTATGCTGCAGCTGCAAGCCCACTCATGATGTTGATGGGATTCCAGACAGTGGAAGCTCTTTTTTGTATTGCCACCTGAAAATCCTTTGAAAATATTAACTCATTAGACCTCTCAGCAGTCTGGCAAGGTTCAGAGGGAACCATAGTTTTGGAATGATTTACAACATGATTGGCTCGATTAGCCACTTGTAGAGATTGCCAGCTGAGCATACATGAGTTACCATTGTCTTTTGAAAGGGATATGAGACTATTTATTGAAATACCCTCTCCCCAGCCCAACACAGAACTAGCCTATGGCAGTTAACACCTATAGTAGATCAGACTCTAAAATGTCAGGGGAAAAGGCTTTGATCATTATTTATAGTCAAACCATCTAGAGGGTAGGGTTTAATATAGAAGGTCTTGACTTTTGTGAGGTCATGTATCCTTTTGGCAATCTGGTGAAGTCTTTGAACCCATTTGAGAATAATGCTTTTAAACTCACAAAATAAAAATCTATAGAATGAAGAAAGAAATTATTTGAATTGAAAGGCAGTTATTAAAATATTGAAAAGAAAGATTTCATAGAACTCAGGTCAAGATCCTTTGTTCTAGGCAGATGCTGTCTTTAATATGAATGAGCTAAATTTCATCAATGTATCCTCAATTTTGATGTTTTTTTGCTCTACGTGGAACAAAAACAGAAATAAAATCTACAGTAGGAAAACAGCTTAGCAATTTTCTGCTTTCTTCTTTATCAATGGACTCATTAATTGGATGTAGAGTGATAGATATAATTTGATATATGCAAATAATGTCAAACTCATAGAAATGAATTTTTGCTGGCTGCATATTGACTTAGAATATTACATATAGGGGTGGCTAGGTGTCACAGTGGATAGAGCACTGGCCTTGGAGTCAGGAGTACCTGAGTTCAAATCACTTAATAATTACCTAGCTGTGTGGCCTTGGGAAAACCACTTAACCCCATTGCCTTGAAAAATCTAAAAAAAACAAGAAAAAAAGAAAATTACATATAAACATTATATTATATCATGTATTTTTATTTTAATCTGGATCAGATTGCATTGGGAAGTATGAAAACTGAGTTTGACACCTCTAAAATATATGGACACAACCCTCATGGGTTTCTGACTCCTTTTCCTTGATGAATTCATCAAGAACTTTGTTTTCTAATATTTATTTCTGCCATAGTGAGGGAAGGATTCTAAACAATGGATTCTTGATTCATATATATTTTCTTTAATGTTCTCTCTGTAAACAAATGGAAAGAAAGGAGGAAAAAGTCAAACATGTTTTGAGGAAAGGAATATAGCACAGTTGGAAAGTGTTTGCCTTATGGTTCAAGTCTTTGATTTACCACTTAGGTAGTGTTGGGACTCAGACTTAAACCCTCTCAGAGCAATACTCTTCACTATGTATCTAGAAATTGAAGAAATGGTGAAGATCATTTAGTCTAACCCTCCTAATTTTATCTGTAAGTTAGCTGGCAATTAGAAAAGCTAATGAACTTGCCTATATTATCAGAAGAGGGATTTGAACTTAGATCTTCTGGTTTATCATGTTTTCCAATTAGCTCTCTAATATATTTGAAAGAGTCTAGCACAATACCCTGAATAGGTGTTTGATAAATGTTTGTTGAATTAAAGAATTTGTAGATATGTGAATTATTAATATTTTCAGTTTTTCTTCAGATAGTTGGCATCATGTATTTTATCTCTCAGCACAGTTCCTTTTTACTGGCTGTATCCCATGAACAAAATACTTACTCTTCACTTATGCCTTCTGGATTTCCTGCTCAAGATTCAGCTCAAATCCAAACATCTGGAAAAGGACTTTCTTGGTCGTTCCTCCTGCCCCTTCTGCCTTTTCTCTGAGATTACCTCCCTCTTATAATTTCTCTCTCTCTCTCTCTCTCTCTCTCTCTCTCTCTCTCTCTCTCTCTATATATATATATATATATATATATATATATATATATATATATGTTATATGTGCATCTAAGGATATATATGTGTGTTTATCTGTATAAATTCATTATTTTTGCACACAGTCATACACATGCACACACATTACACAGACAAAAATATAGCTGTTTGTCCATTAGCTCGATCTTTAGAATATGAATTCCTTGAGGGTAAGGACTGTGATCTTACTTTTCTTTGAATCTCAGTGATTTGATGATTATGTCATATCCTCAAAAAAGCTTAATAAAAATAATAGTTGGCATGGTTTATACAGTTCTTATATGTTATCTCATTTGATTCCCACAACAATCTTATGAGAGAAGTATTATAAATATTATTGTCCCTTACTCTCTCCATTTTACAAATGGTTGAGAGAGATTGACTGGCTTGCTCAGGGTCACACAGATAGTATATAGCTAACAGGATAAAGTACGATCCTTTAAAGTTCATCTTACTAAAGTGATATATTAATTACAAAATAATATTTCAATTATCACTTTTTTCGTTCTTGACTTCAATGAAGTTTCTCTTAACCATGCAAAATAGAAAAGAAAAATGTCTCATTGAGGAAGAAAAATTAAAAGTTTAACTTGGGTAAACTCCAACTCTCTTTTATGTATTACTGTTAATTTATCAAAGACTAAAGATTCTTAAATGTCCTGAATATAAACCCTGTTTTGATAAATACCCTGAAGCTTAAATTGTTGTTTGAGGGGTGTCTAGGTGGCACATTGAATAGAGCACTGGCCTTGGAGTCACTAGTACCTGAGTTCAAATCTGACCTCAGACACTTAATAATTACCTAGCTGTGTGGCCTTGGGCAAGCCACTTAACCCCATTGCCTTGACAAAAAAAAACCAACTAAAAAAAATTGTTGTTTGAACCCTGTCCCAATCTCTTGTGTCTGGTTCAGGGATTTTCAGAAACTGCAAAAACTAAGGTTCCATGGTCCTTGCCATTTCTATTAGAATTCAGAAGTCTGGGGGCACATAAAAATGAAAATATTTTCCTAGAATCAAATGTGATTCACCTTTTCAAGCTCAAAAAAAGATTTTGATTCAGCATAAATTTTACATAAAGATTCAGAAAGTTTCTTATTTCCTTACAATTCATAAATTTCTTTAAATAGTTACTTTATCTAGTTTTTGCTCTAAGGGCCTTATTGATAAATATATGACTTATACTACCATCAAGTCATCCTGTAATATCACTTATCAAAGATCTTGGAACTATCAACTTCTAGCATCATCCATAGTTAATTTGCATCTGGTTTTCATTCCTATAAAGCTAACTAGTGACATATTTTGGGGTGAACATGTTTTAAGCTTATGGAAGCTTCCACGGAGATAGAATGAACTACTGCCAAACAAACATCTGGGGTAGATCTGTCAGTGGTCACTGATTCTAACAAATGTCTACAAATGCTCTTTGAATTGACAGAGCCTTGGGTGAAATACAGTTAGTTGACATGTCTGGAGCACCATCAATCAATAAAGTTAGTCAACATCTGGAAATGTAACCACTAGGGTTGACAAAACAGGTGATTAAGCATGATGGAAGTGTCCTAAATATAGGCTGCTACAAAGGTAGCAATGTGAATTATAAGAATATATATGCATCTCCTGTGCAGTAATGAGACCTTAGCACACAGCTTGAGTGGATTGGTAAGTCATCAGAATGCAGAGACCTGTTTTGAGATGTTTTCCAGTTTTCCCAATTTGTTTTTCTTTCGATGTGATACACAAAATTACACTATAAATTCAAATAAACAGAACTTCATATTCTTTCAGCTTTCTTCAAACTCCTACTTGCTCTTTTAATTTTAAGTTAGACTCCTCAATTTCTTATTTACTCCTGCCTTATTTTATGTTTTGATGAAGTGGCAAACACACAAATTAATGGGTACCTTTTCCTTCTTTCCCTAGGCTTATTCCCCCAAAACAATTTTGTCATGCTTAAGGCTTTTTCAATTGCCCTGAAATATTAACCACTGTTTTCAAAACTTTGAGTTCCAAATTCTATCTCTTCCTCCTTCCCCACTCACCTCTTTGAGATGGCAAGCAATTCAATATAGATAATACATGTGTGGTCATGCAAAACACATTTCCATCTTAGTCATATTGTGAAAGAAAACAGACACAAAACTCAAAAAATAAAGTTAAAAAAGTATGCTTTAATCTGTATTCAGGCACCATCAGTTCTTTTTTTCTGTGAATGGATAGCATTGTACAGCATAAGTCCCTCAGAATTGTCTTGGATCATTATATTACTGAGTATAGCTAAGTCATTCACAGCTGATCATCTTACAACATTACTGTTACTTTACATGTCACTCTGTCGCAGCTTCAGTAAGTCTTTCAGGTTTTTCCAAGGGTATCCTGCTCACCATTTCTTATAGCACAATAATATTCAATCTCAATCACATACAATAATTTGTTCAGTCATTCCACAATTGATGGGCATCACGAGAGAATGAATGTATATACATACATACATACATATATATGTATGTATATAAAATAATATGCTCTTTTTCTTTGTTTTATCTTTTTGGAGATAAAGACCGAGTAGTGGTTTTGCTAGATTAAAGAATATTCACTTTTATAGTCTTTTGTGTATAGTTCCAAAATGGTCTAAAGAATGGTTGAACTAGATTGAACTCCACCAACAATACATTAATATCTCATTTTCCTCATAGCTCTTCCAAATTTATCATTTTTTCTGTTTTATTATTCAATCTAACAGGAATGAAGTAGTACTTCAGAATTGTTTTAATTGTATTTTTACAATCAATAGTACTTTGGAGCATTTTTTCATATAGATAGCTGATAACTTCATCTGAAAACTTCATATCTCTTGATCATTTATCAATTGGGGAATGACTAATTTTTTTATAAATTTGACTCAGTTCTCTATATGTTTGAAAAATGAAGCCTTTATGAGAGAAATCATTTCAAAATTTTTTTACATTTATGATTATAGCTATATTTCTCTCTATCCTATTTCCCCTGTTTATTTTATTCTTTCTCTCATTTCACCCTATCCCTTTCCAAAAATATTACTGCCTTCCTCAAACTGCCTTTCAGTATTTTTGTTTACATAATTATAATCATTGTATATATTGCTCTTCTGGTTCTACTTCATTCTTTATCAGTTGACACAAATCTTATATTTCTCTAAATTTCTCTTCTATATTTTCTTACAATGCATTAATATTCTATTTTACCCAAATATCCTACTTTATCCATTCATCAATTGGCATTTTAAGTAACTCTAACTGTTAAGTGTCATCATTGGTAACAGACAGAAAGAGGAGCAAATTCAAGATCTCCAAATAGCCAGGCTATCACTCAAAAAAATTTATTAAGCACCCAAATTTCAGGTACTATCTTTAAGCACTGGTGATAAAGATACAGAGAATGAAATGAAATGAAAACTATTCTCAAATAGCTTGCATTCTAAGGGCAAAGAAAGCAAATATATATATATGTACACATGAAACAAATATAAGGTGAATAAATTTTCTCTACATACACACATAAACACATATGTACATATATATTTATGTTCAATAATTTTTAGTCATATATGACTCATCATGATCCCATTTGGGATTTTCTTGGCAAAGATATTGGAATAATTTGCTATTTCCTTTTGCAGTTCATTTTATAGATGAGGAAACTGAGGTGAAGAGGATTAAGTGATTTGTCCAGGATCATACAGCTAATAAGTGTTTGAAATTGAATTTGAACTCAGGAAGATGAAATTTTTTGACCCTAGTTCTGGTACTCTACCTGTCTGTGTGTCTCTCTCATTTTCTCTCTGTATCCTTGTGTGTCTTTGTGTGTGTGTGTGTGTGTGTGTGTGTGTGTTCAATTGTTTTCAATTGTTTTCAATTGTTCAGTCATTTCAGATGCTTTCTGAACCTATTTGGGGTTTTCTTGACAAGAATACTACAGTGGTTTACCATTTCCTTCTCCAACTCATTTTACAGGGGAGGAACTGAGGTAAATAGGGTTAAGTGACTTGACCAGTGTCACATAATTATAAGCACTGAGGCTAGATTTGAACTTCCTTCTTCTTGATTCCAGGGGTGGCATTCTGGCTATTTTGCCAACTAGCTTCTCCAAAGGGAGTCCTTACAAAAATAGTTAATTAAAGATAGTTTGGGAGGAAGGGCATTAAGAGGGCATTAAGGAGTATAGGAGAATCAGAAAAGGTATTGGTGCTTGAGGTGAATCTTGAAGGAAGACTGAGTCTTTGAGAAGAATATAAGGAAGGAATGCTTTGTAAGCATGGATGGAGAATGGCCAATCAAAGGTTCAGACAGTGTTGTGTATGAGGAGTAGAATAAAGGAAAATCTTCCTGGATCTCCTAGTGGGAGAAATAGAATGATGTACAATCAGACTGAAAAGATAGGCTTGGACCAGAAAGTACAGGGCTTTAAACATAGGAGGTGATTTTCTTTCCTTAGAAGCAATAGAAAATCACTAAAGTTTATTGAGAAGAGGGGTGACATGATGAAATCCATGATTAAGGAAATCATACTGGCAGCAAGAACTTTTCTAGGTCTATTTTCCAGGTTTTTCCTCCCTCTCAATTTTTCCCACTATATCTCACTGATCAACTCTCTTCTTTATTCTTGGCAAAAAACCCAGTAGTTTGCGTGGCTGGTGGAAAAAGAAAATAGAATCTCTCAGATGGAATTTGCAAAGGCAGTATAATTACTGGTCAGGGGTAACCAGTACGTCCCCAGGAAATCATTCTTCTAATGCCATAGGAGAGCTAGCTTTAGCCAAGCCTCACCTTTCTAAGCCCGTACCTTTAAATTCTTTTTCATTCAGCATGGATTTTTCTAAGGGAAAAAAAACAACCCATGTTCCTCAAGATGAAGAAAAAAAAAGTATAAAAAAAGACCATGTTCTTCAAACTACAGCTAAGATGGAGAACTTTTTTGGAGAGTTTCTAATTTTAAAAAGTCTCAGGTTCTAAGGATAGACAAGACCAAAAACTCATTCTTTTTTCTTGTGAAATATTGCAAGGAACATTAGATCAAGAGTGAATCACTTGTGCATGATAAAATTTCAAAATTAATATGACCCAGGAGAATAAAAACTGACCTACAATAAATTGAATTTTGAACAGGGAAAAATGGTAAAAATTTGGATTAAAAGAAACAGTGACTATTATAATTAAATCAGATAGTTATTGTTAAATAAAACTTGAAGGACAATATAAATATTGTTATTATTATCATTTTTGACATAATCATCATATTATTATTATAGTTCTAGATGTGTGGGTTTTTGTTTTTCTGTTGCTTCAGGCCCAATTGGCAATTTTTCTTCTGTTTGCTTTCATTTTCATTATTTCTTAGACTTATAACCATGTAGGGCCCACAAGAAGAAGGAACTATGATTTAGCTGTTTTTGATGGGTACTTAGAATTTTGATTTTCATGTGGATGGGGAATTAAAGAAAACTTTAGACTTCAGAGGCAAAGTTCCTTGGCCAATTTAAACAGTTTGCATGTCTGGCAGCAATGAAAAAAGACAGATCTTTATGTCAACACTCACTTTCACTGTCACTTCTGCAGCTGAAGAGCCTGCAATCAATTACATGATATAATGTTGTCTAATTGATGGGCTATATGTGCATGTAAGTCTATCATAATAGATTAGCTACTAACAAGATAAAGCTATCATGTGGAAATCTCTCTGCTTGCCAATTGTGACTTCTGCCAAGTCATCTGATAAATGTTATAGAATTTGGGGGCAATTCTATTCAGAAAAGAGACTGTAGAAAAACAGCAGCTTCTCAATCAGCATATTTGCTCCTTCTCTCTTGCTTTAGGTCACAGCTGCTGATTTCTTGGTTTGACAAATGATTTATTCTTGTTAGCACCTTTGAGCAAGTTGGATTCCCTCCTGCCTCCAGATCCTATACCCCAAGCCAGACAAGTGTGTATCAGGCTCTTTTTTAAATCAGGGATGATAAAAAAGGTGGAAGGGAGGGCAATTTTTTGTTCTTCTTAAATCTTGGTAGACTTTTTAATGGATTGCTGAAAGTTCATTTTTTGACTGTTAAGCTAAATAAACTTGATTTGGAAATCACTGTGTACTGGAGAGGATGGAGATTGAGGATATTTGGGTTGTGGTCCTTTTTTTGTCAATAGTTATTGGTGTGATCTTGCGAATGTCATTTAACCTCTATGGGCCTCTATTTCTTATTCATAAACTGATGAGTTTGGATTAGTTATTTTCAGTGTTCTACTTTTATGATTCTATGATTAGGCTCCTTCTCTTTCTAAATGTTTCTTGCCTGAAAAGTGTATGAACTTGTATGAACATTTATTATATCATTTAAAGATTCCCTTTTTCTTTAGGCCTACTCTTAGACTTTGTAATTAATTAGTATTTATTCCATAGCACTACAGATTTTTTAAAATTTAACTTAAAAAATTTTTCCCAATTACATGTAAAAACAATTTTAACTTGCTCTTTCAATTTTTGAGTTCCAAATTCTTTCCTTCCCTTCCTACCACTCTCATTAACAAGGCAAACAATTTAACATAGGCTATCTATCTCTATCTCTATCTCTATCTCTATCTCTATCTCTATCTCTATCTCTATCTCTATCTCTATCTCTATCTCTATCATCTCTATCTCTATCTCTATCTCTATCTCTATCTCTATCTCTATCTCTATCTCTATCTCTATCTCTATCTCTATCTCTATCGCTATCTCTATCTCTATCTCATCTCTATCTCTATCCCATCTCCATCTCCATCTCCATCTCCATCTCCATCTCCATCTCCATCTCCATCTCCATCTCCATCTCCATCTCCATCTCCATCTCCATCTCCATCTCCATCTCCATCTCCATCTCCATCTCCATCTCCATCTCCATCTATCTCTATCTCTATCTCTATCTCTATCTCTATCTCTATCTCTATCTCTATCTCTATCTCTATCTCTATCTCTACCTCTATCTCTATCATCTCTATCTATCTTTATCTCTCTCTCTCCCTCCCTCTCTCTCTCTATTTATATATCTATCTATATCATCTCTCTATCTCTATTTTCTATATCTATATCTATATCATCTCTCTCTCTATCTCTATCTCTATCTCATCTCTATCTCTATCTCTATCTCTATCTCTATCTCTATCTCTATATCTATCTCTATCTCTCTCCATCTCCATCTCCATCTCTATCTCCATCTCCATCTCCATCTCCATCGCCATCTCCATCTCCATCTCCATCTCCATCTCCATCTCCATCTCCATCTCCATCTCCATCTCCACCTCCATCTATCTCTATCTCTATCTCTATCTCTATCTCTATCTCTATCTCTATCTCTATCTCTATCTCTATCTCTATCTCTATCTCTATCTCTATCTCTATCTCTATCTATCTCTCTCCCTCCCTCTCTCTCTCTATTTATATATCTATCTATATCATCTCTCTATCTCTATCTCTATTTTCTATATCTATATCTATATCATCTCTCTATCTATCTCTATCTCTATCTCTATCTATCTCTAATCTATCCATACACACACACACGTGTGTGTGTGTGTGTGTGTGTGTGTATGTGTGTGTATGTATGTGTGTGTATAGTTCTGTTGTGAAAGACAAGAGACAAAGAAACCCAAGAAAAATAAAGAAAAAGTATCTTTGTTCTGCATTCAGGCTTCACCAGTTCATTCTCTGAGATGGACATCACCTTTGATTATAAGTCCTATAGAATTTTCTTAGATTACTGCATTTCTGAGAGTAGCTAAGTCTTTCATAGTTGATAGTGTACTATGTATACAATGTTCTTTTGGTTCTTCTTATTTCATTCTGCATCAGTTCATGTAAGCCTTTCTAGGTTTTTATGAGAATATATTGTTTTTTATTTCTTATAACACAATAGTATTCTGTAATTATAAGCCATCTTATTTAGTCATTCCCCAATTGATGGGCATCCCCTCAATTTCCAGTTTACACAAACTGATTCTTTCTCCTTTTCTTTGTAGATCATCTAGTTTAAACCTAGATTTTTTATAGAAGAAGTAGTAGCTCCAAAGAGATAAAGTGATTTGCTCAAGGTCATTCAGGTAGTTAATAGCAGAGCTGGGATTCAAATGAAAGCTTCTCAATTGCCAGTCAAATCCTTGTTCCACTCCATTCAACTTCTGTCTCTTTCATCATACAACTGCCTTCAGGCTGTGGATGCAGAGAAAAGAACATCATTTAGGCAAGGAGTGCAAACTTTAAAATTTTACTCTTCAGGTTTGATCTGAAAAAATATGTTAACTCCTATTTAACCATGTACCTGTTTCTTTTTAAAATTTTTGATTTTATCTTCTCCCCAAAGTTGTACAATCTTTGATTTCCAAATCATTGTATTCCATGATGCTCTTTTATTTCTTACCCAACTTTTAGCTCTTATGTGAAAGGAAATAGAATTTGTAAAGAGATGTGAAGCAGGTCTTCAAAAGGAGGAAGGTTAAAAGTCATATACAACAAACATATCTCCTAAAAACATTATTGTGTGTAGTCATGAGGGAGAAACAGTTCCATGGAGATAAACCTGACCTTTTGTTGTTGTTCAGTTGTTTCAGGAATATTTGACTCAGCAAAGATATTGAAGTGTTTTGCCATTTCCTATTTCAGCTCATTTTACAAATGAGAAAACTGATTAAGTGTCTTTCCCAGTGTCACACAGGTAGTAAATATCTGAGACTGGATTTGAACTTAGGTCTTCTTGACTCTATGCCCAATACTCTATTATTATCCTAATTTTATAATCAGTGGACTGAAACTCAGGGAGGGTGAATTATCTAGGGTCATGCAGGAATCAAACATCTGAGAAGGATTTGAATCTGTATCTGTTCTTGTGACACCTAGATACCAATATGCCAGTCCTTCCCCCCAGCCAAGGGTACCACTTTTAGTCTATTTATCAGTCAATTAAGCCAAACAACTGTCCATTTTTTCCTAGGTTGGGCATTCATTGCCAATGGGGCATTTTTAATAGTATAAACAGAAACCTAGGAAGGCAGGGATAGCAAGTGAAGGATAGCAGGAAGAAAGGAAACCAGATACAAACCATTCCAATAAGATGATCTGCTGAGACAAAGACAGACAGGAAAAATGTGTGGAAAAACCAAGCTTTAAGAGTCAGAAGTTGTAAACCACAAGTATGATAGATGTTCCTGGGCTTGGACAGAGTGGAAATAAGGTGTTACATAATAAGTACTAGAATGGGATGCCCATGACTTTTCAGGTTTGGAAACTGAACCTAGGTTGGAAAGACTAGATTTTTGAGAGTAGGAAGTAAGGATTTCTTTAGATTTGGAAATTCAATGTTCAGAATTTCCTCTACCAATGTAGGTTGTCACATTCTTTGTGTCTTAGAATTTTAGAGAACTCTTTAGTGGAGGTCGGAAAACTATGAACTACTACTGCCTGCTAACTATTTTTGAATGACCAAGTAAGTAAGAGCTAAAAAATGCCTTTTTCATTTTAAAATAAAATTTTACTGTATTTAAAAATGTGGCATTCTGGTAGTAGTTTGCTGATACTTGATTCTACAGCATGGGGAAATTAAGACTTGACTAGGGTAATATAATCAGTTTCCGAGTTCAGACATCCTGACTTAAGACCAGGTCTTTATTTACTATACTAAGATGCTTCTCCAGAGTTCATTTAAAAAACAATAATATGGCATATGATGTTAAAAAGTGATGAAATCTAGGAATTGTGAACTAGCTTCCTCTCAGCTCCCCTTTGTTGCCCAATTTCTATTAAAAATAATCTACAAGAGATCTTTCAACTTGCTTATCACCAACTCATTCATCACCTCAGTGAAATCTGGTTTCTTTTCCCTGTCACTCTATAGACATTGTTCTCAGTAAACTTCAACAAATGAACTCCTTAATAAAAGATCAGTGGCCTTTTCTAAGTCTTTGTCTTTGGCCTTCTGTGACCTTTGACATTGCTGATAACCTTCTTGCTTCTTAAAAAAAACCTTAAGAAAAACACTCATTTGTTTTCTCTACAATGCAATTTTCTGGTGTCCTTAGATTTCTGACTATTTCTTTTCATTCTTTTGGACTTCTTTCTACCTTCTACAATTTTCTCAAATTCTACATGTGCATATTAGAAGAGAAATCTTCCTGAAAATCAGGAACTTAACAAACATGGTAAAATTTGACTCATTTCCTGTCTAGGTCCTTTCCGAGGACCTCAATGAAATGACAGATCAAATTAGTTCTTTAAACACAGAGTTGATCCGAGTTATCATAATAGTTCTGAGGGTTCTCACATAGTAAACAATCATCAATAGGGGGCATTAGATGTTTTATTTTGTTTCATTTTTTAGTTTAGTTGATTGTGATGGGAAAGTTAAAAGTCCAATTAAGATAAGACTTTACTTTCAAGGTTATTCTTGCCTTTTTCCTCATACTAGATATACCCTGATGAATAACTGTCTCCCTTAGATCACTTCAGTGTATATCAGAGACAAGTTCTCTCACAGAAATTTCCATGGAGATATGCCTAGGAATTTTACTTCTTAGAATCTTTGAGTTAAGAATTGGAAGGAACCCTATCAATCATTTGGAAATTGTGGTCCAGATAATGACTTCCTCAAGATCACAGAACTAGTAAATAGCAAAATAAATCTTCAAAGCTAATCATCTGACTCCAAAGCAAGAACATTTTTGCTATACTTCACTACCTTTCTCAAACATCTAGATATTATAGTATAACAGAAAGCAAGCTGGAACTAGAGTCAGAGGATCTGGATTAAAATACCATACTTAATGCTGTGACCTTAGACAAGTTACTTAACTCCTGTGATTATTATTATCCTTATCTTTCAAATAATGATATGGATGGTCACCTTTCAGTTCTAAATTTATAAGCTGATTCAGTTTCTGAAGTCATTATTGGTTTTGTTTTTGGTTAGGAAAGCCGTGATCCATTCCTTAAAAATGGAGTGACCTCTCTTTAGACAGTGGTGATGATCTCTTCATTTGGTCAACTTGCTTTATGAGTGACATTGGCTCACTTTTTAGTATTAGTGTACATCTCAGAAAATAGGTATACATTGATGATAAACTGGACACTTGTCTCAGACCAAAGGGCAAGTGGTGACGGTAATTGGAAATTGGCAGCATGGAAATATTGTCAGAGTCATTTCCTGAGGGTAACAAACCCTATCTTGTGCCAGCACTGAATCACAGGCTCAATGTACCTCCCTGTGGAGGCTTACACCTGTTACTATTTTGATGCCAAGAAATAAGAGGTCACTGGAAAATTAGACACAGTGTTTTTAGACAGTTATTAGAAACAGCAGGTAATTCTGGGAATCTATTGGCTCATAAAGATATTAGACAAGGAGGTAAAAGACATATGTGGGTGTCTTGGCAAGGTTCATAAATGGTGAGAAATTTCACATCGAACACACGTTTTAGATAACATGCTGAATAGTCAAAAACAGAATTCAACATAATCAAAGATTATATATAATACTATATAGAGTTAAGAAAATAATCAAGAAAACTAATACTAAGTTCCAAATTGTCACCAAGTAAATGGAAATACACAGAAGTTTATTTATCTTTCTCTCTATATGTTTGAATGTTTATGTATGTGTTTGCCCTTGTGCTGTTATTAAATTTTATTAAATATAAATAATTTTATCTCTTTAGACCTTAGGATTCTTATCTCTAAAATGATGGGTTAGACTAGTTGATTTCCAAGGTCCTTTCTAGTTCTAAATCCATCATTTTATGCATCTAACATTATATGAATCTTACATCTGCATTTGGACTATCTATATCTTCTTGATTCCTTAACCAAATTATTCTGATTTATAGATTAACTGGATCTGGGAATAAGTCAATGAACCTCTGATTTCATTGAGCAAAAGAACTAGATAAAAATGCAGGTCAGCATCCTCTCTACTGCCAATAGTCTAAGAAAATTACCTAACGCATCAAGAGTTTAAATGATTTGCTCAGGGTGATGCAGTCAGTGTGTGTTAGAGGTGAGATGAACTCAGGTCTTTATACTTTGTGGTTATTTTGTTGTTTACTCTATAATTCTTCCTCATTGAATCTATGTATTTTAAATTCAAACTTTTGATCTCTGGTTTTTCCTATCTATTTCTTTACAGGTGTATGCAAAGGTACCACTTTACATTGCTTGATATTAGAGAATGAGACTAATACTTGCCTTCTAAAATAAAAATACCTGCCATTTCTATTAATATTAAAAATTTTCAAAGAGCTTTCCTCATGATCTTTATCATCATCATTTTACATAAGGGGAAACTGAGACCCAGAGAGGTTGAATAGCTTTTTCAATGTGACACAATGGCAGATTTAAAATTTAAAGCTAAGTCTCTGGGAACAAAATGAAGCATGGCTTTCACTGCATGATACTTTTTTTCCCAGCTTTGGTCTATTGAATACACTGCAGCATTTTGTATATTTGGGAATGGGCAATGTGACTTTGCATAAGTGACACAGGTGGTATAATGGGAAGGGCACTGGACTGTGATTCAGTCTTGGTTCTGCTATTTATTAAGCAAGGCATTCTCCTACTCTGGGACTCAGGTGAAGGGGTTGAACTAGATTTTTCAGTCTTTCCTGCTCTAAAATTCTACAATTTTATTACTTATAATTTGGTCAACTATTCACTCTACTCAGCTTTCTCCTCAAGTTTTAATAAATGCAGTTAATCATATCCTGCATAGAAAAAGTAGCAGTTGTAGGTCACATTTTTGACTTTACATTAAACTCCAAGGAGTTGTAATCTAGATTCAAATGAGCACCTGAGACAGTATCATCAATATACTCGATTCCTACGGGTCACTGACATCAAAGCAATACCAAAAGCAATACCAAATGCCCCTGTCCTTGGTTCTAGTGATTTTTCATATTGATGCTTTAACTCAACTGCCATCTAAGCCTTAGTTCCAGCATAAATTTATAGCCTACACAAAATAAATAAATAAAAAGGTTTCTCTCAGTATTTATAGATAGTGAATAATGCTAATTGCCTTTTAGTCTGTTATACCCAGTAGCTATAAAATTGCTTTACTTTTTTGGCCTCACCTGGAATCTCCCTCAGTTGTTGCAAACTGTGTATGAGATAAGAAACCTGGTTTCTAATTGTGAGACTTCATACTAATAAAGTGAGCAACCATGGCCAAGTCCCTTTATTTTTGTTTTATTGATAACAAATTGTTCTTTGTATCAGACCTGTGTTCTCCCAGAAATTGGTATATTATATATGCATTTATATACATATATAATGGACAAATACACATAAATATAATATACATATATACACATATGTCATATAATGGACAAATACACATAAACATAATATACATATATACATATATGTATAGTTTCCCCACCCCTTCCCCCCAAGTAGAGTTTAAGCTCCTTGAGATAAAGGAACAATTTTATTTTGTCTTTGTATCACCAGTGCCTAGTGATACCTAAAATATAGTTGGTTTTTCTTTCTTTTTTTAAAATTTATTTTTATTAAAGATATTAATAGAGTTTTATAATTCCCCCCCCCCAATCTTGCTTCCCTCCCCCCACACCCACCCACGGAAAGGACTCTGTTAGTCTTTACTTTGTTTCCATGATGTACCTTGATCCAAATGGGGTGTGATGAGAGAGAAATCATATCCTTAAAGAAGAGAAGTCTAAAAGGTAACAAGATCAGACAATAAGATATCTGTTTTTTCTTAATTAAAGGGAATAGTCCTTGCACTTTGTTCAAACTCCACAGCTTCTTATCTGGATACAGATGGAACTCTCCTTTGCAGACAGCCCCAAATTTTTCCTGATTGTTGCACTGATGGAATGAGCAAGTCCTTCAAGGTTGAACATCACTCCCATGTTGCTGTTAGGGTATACAGTGTTTTTCTGGTTCTGCTCATCTCACTCAGCATCAGTTCATGCAAATCCCTCCAGGCTTCCCTGAAATCCTGTCCCTCCTGCTTTCTAATAGAACAATAGTGTTCCATGACATACATATACCACAGTTTGCCAAGCCATTCTCCAATTGAAGGACATTTACTTGATTTCCAATTCTTTACCGCCACAAACAGGGCTGCTATAAATATTTTTGTACAAGTGATGTCACTACCCTTTTTCATCATCTCTTCAGGGTATAGACCCAGCAGTGGTATTGCTGGGTAAAAGGGTATGCACATTTTTGTTGCCCTTTGGGCATAGTTCCAAATAGCTCTCTAGAAGGGTTGGATGAGTTCACAGCTCCACCAACAGTGTAATAGTGTCCCAGATTTCCCACAACCCTTCCAACAATGGTCATTATCTTTCCTGGTCATATTGGCCAGTCTTAGATGTGTGAAGTCGTACCTCAGAGAAGCTCTAATTTGTATTTATCTAATAATTAATGATTTAGAGCATTTTTTCATATGGCTATGGATTGCTTTGATCTTCTCATCTGGAAATTGCCTTTGCATATCCTTTGACCATTTGTCAATTGGGGAATGGCTTTTTGTTTTAAAAATATGACTCAGTTTTCTGTATATTTTAGAAATGAGTCCTTTGTCAGAATCATTAGTTATAAAGATTGTTTCCCAATTTACTACATTTCTTTTGATCTTGGTTACATTGGTTTTATCTGTGCAAAACCTTTTTAATTTAATGTAATCGAAATCATCTAATTGGTTTTTAGTGATGTTCTCCAATTCTTCCTTAGTCATAAACCAGTCCCCTTTCCATAGATCTGACAGGTAGACTAGTCCTTGATCTTCTAATTTGCTTATAATATTGTTTTTTTATGTCTATGTCTGTAACCATTTGGATCTTATCTTGGTAAAGAGTGTGAGGTGTTGATCTAATCTAAGTTTCTTCTATACTAACTTCCAATTATCCCAGCAATTTTTATCAAAGAGGGAGTTTTTATCTCAATGGTCGGACTCTTTGGGTTTATGAAACAGCAGATTACTATAATCATCTCCTGTTTTTAAACCTAGTCTATTCCAGTGTTCCACCACTCCATTTCTTAGCCAATACCAAACAGTTTTGATGACTGATGCTTTATAATATAATTTTAGATCAGGTAGGGCTAAGCCACCTTCCTTTGCACTTTTTTTCATTAAGCTCCTGGCAATTCTTGACTTTTTATTTCTCCATATGAATTTACTTACAATTTTTTCTAACTCATTAAAGTAATTTTTTTGAAATTTTGATTGGTAGGGCACTAAACAGATAGTATAGTTTTGGTAGAATTGTCATTTTTTATTATATTAGCTCTACCTATCCATGAGTAGCTGATATTTGCCCAGTTATTTAAATCTGATTCAATTTGTGTGAGAAGTGTTTTATAATTGTTTTCAAAAAGATTCTGAGTCTGTCTTGGCAAATAAGACTCCCAAATATTTTATATTGTCTGAGGTTACTTTGAATGGGAATAGCTCTTCCTGCTGTATCTTGCTAGACATATATAGAAAAGTTGAGGATTTATGAGGGTTTTTTTTATAAACTGCAACTTTGCTAAAATTGCTAATTGTTTCCAGTAGTTTTTCTTGGGATTCTCTAGGTAGACCATCATGTCATCTGTGAAGAGTGAGAGTTTTGTCTCTTCCTTCCCAATTCTAATTCCTTCAATTTCTTTTTCTTCTCTAATTGCTGATGCTAACATTTCTAATACAATATTGAATAGTAGTGGTGATAATGGGCACCCTTGTTTCACCCCTGATCTTATTGGGAATGACTGTAGCCTCTCCCCATTGAATATAATGCATGCTGATGGTTTCAGATAGATACTGCTAATTATTTTAAGGAACAGTCCATTTATTCCCACACTCTCTAGTGTTTTTAATAGGAATGGATGCTGTATTTTGTTAAAAGCTTTTTCAGCATCTATTGATATGATCATATGATTTCTTATAGGTTTGTTGTTGATATAATTAAGTATACTTACAATTTTCCTAATATTGAACCAACCCTGTATTCCTGGAATAAATCCTACCTGATCATAATGTATTATCCTAGTGATGACTTGTTGTAATCATTTTGCTAAGATTTTATTTAGGATTTTTGCATCTATATTCATCAAGGAAATAGGTCTATAATTTTCTTTCTCTGTTTTAACTCTTCCTGGTTTAGGTAACAGTTCCATATTGGTTTCATAGAAAGAGTTAGGCAGAGTTGCATCTTTCCCTATTTTTCCAAAGAGTTTATATAGGATTGGAACCAATTGTTACTTAAATGTTTGGTAAAATTCACTTGTGAATCCATCAGGCCCTGGAGATTTTTTTTAGGGAGTTCAGTAGTGGCTTGTTGAATTTCTTTTTCTGAGATAGGGTTGTTTAGGTATTTAATCTCTTCTTCATTTAACCTGGGCAACTTAATATTTTTGTAAATATTCATCCATTTCACTTGGATTATCAAATTTATTGGCATAGAGTTGGGCAAAATAATTTTGAATTATTACTTTAATTTCCTCCTCATTGGTGGTGAGTTCACCTTTTTCATTTATGATACTAGCAATTTGGTTTTCTTCTTTTTTTTAATCAAATTGACCAGAGGTTTATCAATTTTATTTTTTTTTTATAATACCAACTTTTGGTTTTATTTATTAATTCAATAGTTTTTTGTTTTCGATTTTATTAATTTCTCCTTTAATTTTCAGTATTTCTAATTTGGTATTTAATTGGGGATTTTTGATTTGTTCTTTCTCTAAATTTTTTAGTTGCATGTTTAGTTCATTGATTTCCTCTTTCTCCAATTTATTCATATAAGCATTTAGAGCTATAATATATCTCCTGAGAGTTGCTTTGAATGAATCCCATAGGTTTTGGTATGTTGTTCCATTATTATCATTATCTAGGATAAAATGTTTAATTCTTTCTATAATTTGTTTTTTGGTCCACTCATTTTTTAAAATGAGGTTATTCAGTTTCCAGTTTGTTCTGGGTCTATATCTCCTTGGCCCAGTATTGCATATGACTTTTATTGCATTGTGATCTGAGAAAGATGTATTCACTATTTCTGCCTTTCTGCAGTTGATCATTAGGTTTTTATGTCCTAGTACATGGTCAATTTTTGTATAAGTTCCATGTACTGCAGAGAAAAAGGTATATTCCTTTCTATCCCCATTCAGTTTCCTCCATTGTAGTTGGCTTTTCATAAATGCTTATTGAATTGAAATAAACTGGCTAAATGGGTCCCTCAGGAATGCAGGCCTCTGTCCTATTGAAAATATATGTATCTGGGGAGGCTAGGTGGAGTAGTGGATAAAGCACTGGCCCTGGAGTCAGGAGTACCTGGGTTCAAATCCGACCTCAGATACTTAATAATTACCTAGCTGTGTGGCCTTGGGCAAGCCACTTAATCCCTTTTGCCTTGCAAAAACTAAAAAAAAATATATTTATCTTCTGAGATATAATTGGCTTGTGTACTCTGATAAAAAGTGAAGGAGCCCTGAAGAATGACTGACTCCTCTTCAGGCCTTACTTTTGATTCTCTGCAGGACTTTGTTTACCATGCCTTTGAAACCTCTTCACTCTGAATGCTCATTTTACTCTGATGTTACTTCTTACATTGGAAGAACTCTCTGTTCCTGTGGCATCTTCCTCTGATTGACTGAATCCTACAAGAACCTATTTTATGAATTTTGTATACCTTGACCCCTCAATGAGTTTGCATCTGCATTCCACTTTTTTCAGGTCCCTTTTTATATAATGTTTTTCCCTTTTGGAATGTAAGTTCCTGGAGGGCAGGAACTTTCAGTTTGTATTTGTATTCCTAGCTGTTTAGCACAGAATCAGCCTCAAAGTAAGTGTTTAATAAACATTTGTGGACTTAATTATAGAAATCCCTCCTTTAAAGCTTACTTCCTTTGTCATCCTGGACAAAACACTGCATCTCTGTTTCCTCCTCTGAAAAATGAATTAGTGGATTCAATCTCCATATTTCCTTTTTAAGTACAATATTCTATGATATTTACTGTGACTTTACTCTGTTTAAGACTGCAATTCCCATATAGTCACTTTATATATATATTTTTAATGTTATGATAGTTTAGAAATTAGTTTATGCATTTACTCTAAATAGCTCTTGTTAAGTATATTTCCTTTTATTCTTTCTTCCAGGGACGTATAGTTCTTCAACACTGCACTCATTTGTAAAGTACTAGGGCATTATCTATGTTTTCTTGCCAAAGAAAAGAGACTCTACTTGACTTTTGCCAATGTGCTTACTTAGTGATCTCTAGAAAACTGTGGAAGGCAAGGAAAGGAAAACAGCAGCATCAAGTCCCAGGAACCCTGGAATAGACTGTTGCTTTTTTCTTTTGTAAAGTCATGGGATCAGAGGTCTAGAGGAGTGGTGAATCTTTCTTCTGCTAAGGACCAACACTTAAAAATTAGCCTGCTCTATTTGATCAAACATTTAATTAATTCAGCCCTAAAAAATTCCTAGATTTATTGAATTTCGAGTCTCTACTGTGGTTGCCTTGGCAGAACCAGTTCAAATGATTTTTTTCGTCCTTATTGGGCCCTGTGGTCTGATTTTCCTTGCTAGAGGACTAGAGCTAGAAGGAAATTTGATTCAACTTGTCCAAATCCTTCATTTTACAGATAGAAAGACTGAAGTACCATCATTCAGTGTCACAAAGAGTGTAAACTTTGGAAGAGAGAGTGAATATTTGACCTTCACTGCTAATTCACTCCTCATATAAGATACATAAGCCAACAATGCTTTTTGGTTACAAACAGACTATGTACAGTCCTGTAATCCTAAATTACCTGTCTAATTAGTTCAATTCAGTAAGCATTAATAACTGCTATCCTGTGCCAAGGACTTCATTAGGTGTGGAAACAAAAACAAAACAAAATAGTCCCTCTCCTGGAGGAATTTACAGTCTATTATGTGGAATAATATGTACACAGATAAGTAAATGAAAATACATAAAGAGTATCTTATACAAAATATGATAGATATCTCAGGTATATCACAGATCTGACACAAAAGACAATCATTTTCAATAGAACAAGGATTCTAGAAAGCATAGTGGAAGGGTAGGGAAAAATGAATAGAAAGTGTTTGCCTAGAAGTATGCACAGCTTGAATTTGCTCAGGAGAGCTGATTGTTAAAGTTTTCAGTGTCACCATTTATACCTCAGAAAATTGCAAATCAGGGCTTGATTTGTTTTGTTGATTGTTGAAACTTAAATCAAATGATGGAGAAAATGTTAATAATGGGGGTTTAACTTTAAAGGGTATCATGAATATCTTTCAGTCAAACTTTTTATATTCTTTTTAAAATATGTACTGTTGCTTGTTTGTCCTTTATTCTCAAAGAGGATCATAACATTGGTAAAGTGATGGAGAAACGTTTATTAGCATACTGCTAAATGGGGTTGATATGGATGGGTTTGAGGGGGAAGAAAGGTGTCATCAGAGAAGAGAACTTTCTAGCCAATCTCTAACTCATTATAGGAAATCTAAAAAGGGGGAAAGATATTTTTCTCAAGGATTGATAAGCAAATTGACACTACTTTTGCTACTGAGAAGGTTGTATCATTCTAATTCTCTATGGAAATTTACTTACTGCTACTAGAGTGCTGTGGAGAAGGCATTGGGCTGGGAGTCAGGAAAAATTAACTTACTAGTTGTGTGACTAGTTAAGAGTAAGTAATCTGAGTGTCTCACTTTCCTCAAGTGAAAATGGAGATAATAATATCTTCCAAGGTTGTAGTGAAGAACAAATGATATAATATTTGTAAAGCACAATGCTTGGGATATAATTGTTGAGTCATTTCAGTAGTGTCTGACTCTTTGGGATACCATTTTGGTTTGTTATTTCCTTCTCCAGTTCATTTTTACAAATGAGAAATTGAGGTGCAATGGGTTAAGTGACTTGCTTAGGGTCACACAGCTAAGGTCTCAGGCCACATTTGAACTGAAGATCAGTCTCTTTGGTCCCAAGTCTATTTGTTTTAATCCACTGAACCATATACATACTAGGTATTCAATAAAAACTGTTTTCTTTCCTTCCTATATTTCTAATCAGAATCCTAACAGGAAAATTACCTTAACAGTAACAAATATAATGCTGGTTTGCTTATCAAACTTTGAGAAATATAGCTTATTCCCTTTTTTAAACCATAGAAAATAATCTACATGTAAAATCACAAATAGAACCCGAGATTCTTATTTTCCCATTAAATTATAATATGGATGCCATCAGAAATCATTCAAGTATTAACAACCATATTATAATGCATATGACAGATTCAGATCATTCAGACAAACAGGACTGTGCCTTGATATGAACAAACCACTGAGTTGTCCATATCATGCATCCCAAGGAATGAATAATATACTTGTGGATGTTATTTGACATTTCTTTTGTAGTTGAAAGAAAACTAGAATTAGGACCATATTCTGAGCATATCTAGACTGGGGGAATCTGTCTGATTTGCATTCCACTGGTATAGTGCTTCTTAGCATGATAGTCCTTCTTCACCAGGACACAATATTGTAATAGAATTTTGATGGAGGAAGAGTGAATGCTTATATTGTGTTTAAATACAGTTTAATCCTGACAATAGCCCTGTTAAGTAGGTGCTATTATTTATCCTCATTTTGTAGATGAGTTGTCTTTTGTCCTTCATTTTAGAAGAGGATCAATGGTGAAATTTTGAGTTGCACAAGAATTAGATTTAAGTGAAATAGAGTTATACAAAGTTATCAGTCTCTCAATGGCAGGACAAAAGTCAAGACTACTGGCAGTGGTTAGGGATGAAGTGGATAACTTTTATTTCTTTGATGTCAAACCAAACTCTAAGAACTCCATATCACCCACTTCAGTTCCTTTGTGGCCTTTGGAACAACTTATTCTCATTTGTCCATTCTCCTGAGTGATATCTTCACATGCTGGGGGTGGGGGTTAAACATTCCCCTAACTCAATGGGTTCAACTTGGTTTAGCCTGTTTGTCAAGATGATTTTACTGCAATATAGCTGCTGAATTTCTTACAGCTTCTTGGAGCCACAGGTGAAAGTTGCATGATAGGTGAAGATGGATGTGACCCCAAAAAGGATTCAGTAATCCCTCATACCAGAGGAACTAGCACTCTATGAATACTCCATACATTCTTTATAGTTGAATAAATTGAGGCTAAGGTTTGAGTTACTTGTACAGGGTCATGTAGATAGCATGATATAAGGTAAACCATTTGGTTAGAGTTGGAATATGAATCTCCCTTAATTACAGTGGTTCAGCTTGACCAAAAAAAAAAAAGCTCATATTAGGAGATTATGGTTTTGTAATCAAGGCTTTGGGCATGAAAGTAATTGCATACTTTGTTTATGGTTGATGATACTTCTGTAAGTCTTAGGTTTGGCATAATGCCAGCTTTGTTCTAGACCCCTATAATTATTAGGGATGGGGTAGACCATGTGGACAGTTAGCATGAGGAGTAGACAGCAGACAATGGCAGACAGGGAACATTCTGGACAAGGGGGAGAAATGGATTAAGAATCTGGGAAACTGATAAGTAAACATGTGCTGTGCAGATAGATTTATGTGTGGTCTTGACCCTACAGCCTTCTGCCACCAAGGCTGTGCATTAAAGGTACATATATTTCTCCAAGTCTCCTCATCATTCCTTTGATCTCTCTCTAAATAAAGAACCTAGAATCCCAAGGATGGGATTAGCTAAGGATTTACAGGATTTGTATTGGACTTAATCTGGCTCATTGGCAATGCATTACATTTTTATTTGTTTTACACATGTCTAAGGCAGGATTTGAATTAATGTCTTGCTGACTACAAGGCTAGCATTCTATGCATTTTACCTATCTGTCCTCAAATAAGTCATCGTAATTATTTTCACTGAATCTCTCTGTTGTATGTCTAGGTGCTCTATCATTGATTGCTAGAACTGGGTATATTCATACTAGAAAGAAAAAAAAAGGCTTGTGAGTTGTTAGGAATGCAACTGTTCTAAAGTTTCATCCAAGACATTATTTGGATACAGTTATCTAGATATCCAGAATCTAAGGACCATTTTAAGAACAATCATTGAAGTTGATTGAGTAAAGGAGTAACACAGTCAGCTCTCTAGATTACTTTGACAGTTTAGAGAAGAAAGAACTCTTGAGTAGTAAAGAGATACTTGAGGCAAGAAGACCAACAGGGAGAACTTGACTATTGTAATGGTCCAGTGAAGTGATGAGGGCCTACACCTTAGCAGTGTCAGAGGAGGAAAGGGGTATATATGAGTGGTGTTATGAAAGTAAAATTGACAGGCCTTTGAGTGAATGAGAGAAACTAAGGTCATATTGAGGATGACCCCTAGGTTGGCATCCTTGGTTGGAACTGTCAAAAGGGTTAAGAATCTTTGCTCTTTCACCTCTTTTATCTGAAGTGATTATCAACTAAGATTTCATAAAGATCTACTGGTTATATAGAACTACAATTAAGTGAAAACAATATAATGGGATCCCTTAATAATTATAACCCTGCCTTATATCTTTTGACCAAGTTGATAAAAAGTAGAGCACTAGGGGCAGCTAGGTGGCATAGTGGATAAAGTACTGGCCCTGGAGTCAGGAGTACCTGGGTTCAAATCTGGTCTCAGACACTTAATAATTACCTAGCTGTGTGGCCTTGGGCAAGCCGCTTAACCCTGTTTGTCTTGCAAAAAAAAAAAACTAAAAAAAAAGTAGAGCACCTTCACTTGGCCTTCTTATGACCCATTCTCTGGAAAAAAATTCTAAGTAGGAGTCTTTTTGCGAAATAATCATGTAAATGATAGACAAGTCTGAGTAATGCTGAAATACAATTAAGTATAAGCCTAAGGTACTTATTAATTGGGGGAATGTGCAGCAAATAGGCTAGAGGTCTCCAAAGAGAAGCCAAGATTAAAAGTTCAATTGATTAAGCAGGATTTCAAAAGTACTGAAAGAACAGGAGAATAAGGGGTCAAACTCAATGAAGTTAGAAAAAACATTGGGAAATCTATAGGTACTAGAGGTTAGACAATCTAGAGATGAACCAAGCAGCAAAAGCAGGCTTTAAGCTTTGATTTTGTTTTTGTTTGCTGGGGGTAGGAAGTGTGTGGTATAGGTGTTAATCCTAGACTTGACCCGGATTGTGGCAAAACAGAGAATCCATCCAATCTGAGACACAAAGTTACAGAATTTCCTTGAAAGTTAAACATTATTGTATTACAAATCTCTGGGTCAAAGCTGCCTACCTTATGTCCTTGCCTCAGGTTTTCTATCTATATCTGTGACTCTCTGGGCTTCCCCTGAATGTCAAAATGGAAACAAAGAGGCATAATAGTATTTGTGAGCTTCATGGATTTTTATGTGGACCAACTAAATAAACAAAATAAACTGACAGATGATTAAGTATTTATCTCTACTACCTGTCAACAACTCTTCATCTTATGAAGAACACTTGTGAAAATATCAGGGATTCCTTCCAGTTATCCTTTTTCCAGATTCATTTTGCCAATTGAATTGGCTTGGATTTTTTTTGGGGGGGTGGGATGGAGGTGGAGGAGTAGGATGGGAAAAGAAAAAAATTACCATCTGTGAATTTATTATTATAAGAATCTTCTAGTTTGGTTAAACCTCCATTGGTTCAGATCAGCAATTTATCTGACAAGATTTTTAGAGTCTTAGAAAGGTGCACAGAGACCTAAGAGGTTAAGTGACATGCCAGTTATACACCTAGCACATGTGAGATGTATAATTGGAATCTAGGTCTTCCTAATTCCATCATTAGTCTTCCCTGCACCATGTCATGATACTTCTCTAACCTGATCAATTTTTCCCCCAGAGAAAGAACTTAAAATTTCATTTCCCTGGGCTTGTGTCAAAGCCCATGCTGGGAGATTTTTCTCTTCCTCTGCAATGCAACTTGATTCTTTGTTTCATTAGTGATTCCTTAACAACTTTGGCAGGGGCATGTACTATGTGATGCCAGCCTGGAGGTAGTTACTTTGTCCCATGCAGAGTAATATCCTTCCTTGTTGGGAGAGGAAACCACCGACTTGATTCATTTCAATGAGTCAACAAGCAAGGATTGTAATTGGTTCTCAGAACACAGAAGAGACAAAACTACAGAGAAATGTGGATAGACATAAAAGTCTCACTCTTCAAAACCCTCTGTGGTAGCACATTTATATAAGACATTTATAATGTCTTAAAATTGAAGGAATCTATTGATACCTTGCATCACTATAAGACTTTTTTTCCTTCCAGAAACTCAAAGAGATTCTGTAGACATACTTCTCATTTATTTTCACAACTTCTCTGCAGTGTAGAAGGACAGCTATTATCAACCCTGTTCAGATAGGAAGCACTGGGAATGTAAATGACTTGTGTTCAGATTTAAATGGTTTAAATCTGGTTATTTTGAATTCCTACCAACTTGTTGCTAGTATTTTGGAGAGAGAGATACAGAGTAGCACTTTTTGTGGTAGCAAAGAAGTAAAACCTGAATAGATACCCATTGATTGGAGAATGGCTAAAGAAATCGGGGCATGTAAACGTAACATTATTTCTAGGCCATTTGAAATATCAAGAAGGGTGACGTCAGACAAATATGATAATGATGGGGTAAACTATAATTTGGACTTGGAATGTATACTTGAAATAGACCTTGAGATATAGAAATACAAACCTTGGCGAAATTCCCCTGTCTAAGGCTTAAGAAAATTTCTACCTTTGACCTTTTGATGAGTTATGCCTGAGAAGGGCCTTGTGATGTAGAAAAGCAACCCTGTGATAATTCCTTCCATCTGTCCCTGCATTGTTGAAGATGCCTTTCTTTAAGTTCCTGTCTCCTCCAGACTAGCTCCTAATTGATAGTAGCCTCTTCCCATGCAGTCTCCTCAATCCCTTTCCCCTGAGAAAGCAGCAGATCAAAGATCATAGCATCAACTATCTAATTAAGGGGGGGGGTGTCAGATTCCTTTACTTAAACTCAGCCTACTTTCCCTTAGGCAGATTTTCAGCTTGACCTCTGCTGACTATCTCACATCACTACTGATTTAATACTTTCAGATTATTAAAACTTGACTTCAGGTCATCCTTTGTAAATATGTTCTCTCACACCACACCAGAGTACCAGACTCCTTGGAGGGGCTTTAGACTCTCTTGTCCAAGGATCAAGACCCGAAATAGTAAGATTTTTTTGCTTTTTTTTTTTTTTTTTTTTAGGTTTTTGCAAGGAAATGGGGTTAAGTGGCTTGCCCAAGGCCACACAGCTAGATAATTATTAAGTGTCTGAGGCTGGATTTGAACTCAGGGATTCCTGACTCCAGGGCCAGTGCTCTATCCATTGCACCACCTAGCTGCCCCACAATAGTAAGATTTACATGTACTGATATAAAGTGAATTAAGAAGAGTCAGGAAAACTATATATAATGACTACAACAATATTAATGGAAAGAATAACAATCACCAAATAATTGAAAATAAATGTTGGAAATTTTGAAGGAAGAGCTTGGTTCTGAAGAAGAGAAATGAGAAGGCATTTCCCCTAGTTTCTTTGCAGGTGTGGAGGTTCTAGGCATAGAATATTTTATTTTTCTCAATGTACTGTTTGGTTCTGCTAAATTTTTCTCTTCTTTTTCTTTCATTTTAAAAATATGTTTTAAAGAATGAATTTCTGATCAGGGAGAGGGAATAATAAGGTAAAATCTAGCCTATGTAAAGACAAAATGTATATTTTCTATTTTTAAAAAGAAGAAATATTCTTTCAGAGCACTCAAAACATATGGGCTTTAAAAATGGACCTGAAACTGCATTTGTCCTCAAATGTCTATAGTGATGTTTAAACCCAGGTCTTCCTAACTCAAGTAGAGGTAGGTAGGTGGCACAATAGAGTTTTTTCTGGAGTCAGGAGGACCTGCTCAAATCTGACCTAAGACATTTCATAGCTGTGGGACCCTGGGCAGGTTGACCTCTCTTTGCCTCAGGTTCCTCAATATAAGATGAGGAAAGTAATAGCACCACCTTGTAGGGTTGCTATGAAGATCTAATGAGATAATATTTGTAAAGTATTAAGTATAGTGACTGGCACATTGTAGGCACCATACAAATGTTTTCTTTCTTCCTTCTTTTATATATTAATAACATTACTAAGAATTCATTTAGTAATTTAGAAATTGTACATATAAATTGCTGTTATGTTCTGGTTAATTACATTATAAAAATGCTATATTTGCACAATATTTCACTGTTTATAAAGAATACTCATGAATACTGCCTTATTTTATTCTCACAACAACTCTATGACATAAGTAAGTCAAGTTTGTTAACTTTCTTTTATAGGCATGGAAATGGGTTCTGGAAGATGGTGACTTATTCTAGGTGACCTGACTGGTAGGTGGTAGATTTGAGATTTGAATTCATATCTCTAGAGTTCTAGGAACAATCCACTGATCATTCTATTATGCCTCTAAAATATGAGGAAAAAAAGATTTGATATGCAATCCTCTTGTATTCAGGTGGAGAAAGGAAATCTGAGTTTAAATTTGATCTGAGCAAAGTCTTCTCAGGCATATGATCCTGAGCAAGTCATTCATTGTTTGCTGTATTTCTCTTATCTGTAAAAGGAAATGGAAAGCTCCTCCAGTATCTCTATCAAGAGAATACCAAATGAGATCATGAAGAATCAGACATGACTAAAGCAACTGAACAAAAATCACACAATCCTTAAAGGATTTAACTATGCCCACAGATAATATGGTAACTGAGGTTTTCCATTCTTCTTGTCCTTGTCATCAGAATATTTTGCTTTTCTTAGGTTGCAATGATGCTCTCAATTCACAGACAAAATGTTTCTCAGTGATACTATATTTAAGTAATTTAAAGGAAAATATATCTCTTTATTTTTTAATTTAATATTTATTCTCATTTTGTACAAATAATGTTTTTTTACATTAGTAATTTTTTTTACATTAGTACATTTTTTTACATTAGCAAAATATTTTTTTTACATTAGTAAAATATTCCTGTTTAAGAGTAAATGAAATACCCCCTCCCCCCATAAATATAGACTTGCTTGAGCAATAAAGTAAAGGGGAGAGAAAAAAATTAAAATTAAAAAAATAGTAATAATTGTAGGTATGGCCAGGTGACACAATGGACAGAGCACTAACCCTGGAGCCATGAGCACCTGAGCCCACATCTGGCCCTGTACACCCAACAATCACCCAGCCGTGGGACATGCAAGCCACCCAAACCCCACTGCCCTGCACCCCCCCCCAAAGGACCCAAAATAAAATAAAATAGTAATAATAGTAGGGGTGGCTGGGTGGTAGACAGAGCATTGGCCCTTGAGCCAGGAGCACCTGGGTCCAAATCCGGCTTCAAACACCCAACGATCACCCTGCTATGTGGCCCCAGGCAGGCCACCCAGCCCCATTTGCCCTGCACCCCCCCCCCCCAAATAATGATAATAAAAAATGTGCTTGAGTCTGTGTTCCAACACCAACAACTCTGTTGCGGGTGGATCACATTCTTTATGATAAGTCCATCACAAAAGTTACTTCCATATTTTTCCACCATTACCATTGCTGATCACAACTCCCTCCTTTCGTATTTCTCCACTACCATGTATTATATTTTCTCTCTCCTTTCACTCTGACTCTTCTGTAGGGTCGCTGAGTGGTACAGCAGACAGATCCCTGGTCCTGAGGCCATGAGGCCCTGAGCCCCCATACCACCCTTAAGCCCAGAATCCACGTGGCCCTATGGTTCCGGACAGGCCATCCAATCCCAGCCCCTTACAAGAAGTAAAAAAGAAAATGTGTTATATCTGACCACTCTCTCCCCATGTTCCATCCTCTCCTCCATGACTCACATCTCCCCCTTCCCTCTGTCCCCCCTCTCTCCTTCATAATACAGTTGCCTATACCCCATTGAGTATATATGCTGTTTCCTCTCCTAACTACCTCTGATGAGAGAGAAGTTTCCCTCATTCCCCCTTGCCTTCCCCCCTTTCATATCATTGCAATAGCTCATTGTAATAAACAAAAATCTTATTATATGAAATATCTTGGCCTATCCCCCCTTTCCTTTCTCTTTTTCCCATTACATTTCCCTTTTTTCTATTGACTCCATCTTTACACCATATTTTATCTTCAAATTCAGCTTTCTCCTGTGCTTCAACTATAAAAGCTCCCATTACCTGCTTTGTTAATTGAGAAGGTTCATATCAGTATTATCAGTGCCATTTTTCTATACAGGAATACATGCAGTTCATCATCCTTAAATCCCTCATATTTTCCCCTTCTTCTCCAATCTCTATGCTTCACCTGAGTCCTGTATCTGAAGATCAAACCTTCTGTTCAGCTCTGGCCATTCCAACAGGAACATTTAAAATTCCCCTGGTTCATTGAAGGTTCATCTTTTTCTGTGGAAAAGGACATTCAGCCTTTCTGTGTAGTTGATTCTTGGCTGCATTCTAAGCTCTTTTGCCTTCCGGTATATTATATTCCAAGCCCTATGAGTTTCCAATGTAGTTGCTGCTAAGTCCTGTGTGATCCTGACTGCAGCTCCACAATATTTGAACTGTGTCCTTCTGGCTGCTTGTAATATTTTTCTCTTTGACTTGGGAGTTCTGGAACTTGGCTATAATATTCCTGGGGGTTGGTTTTTTGGGATCTCTTTCTTGGGGGGATCAGTGGATTCTCTCCATTTCTATTTTGCCCTCTGCTGCTAGAATATCAGGGAAATTTTCCTGTAGTAATTCTTTAAAAAATGATGTCAAGGCTCTTTGCCTGATCATGACTTTCAGGTATTCCAATAATTTTTAAATTATCTTTCCTAAGTCTGTTTTCCATATCAGTTGTTTTTTTCCATGAGATATTTCACATTTTCTTCTAATTTTTCATTCTTTTGGTTTTGAAGTATTGATTCCTGATTTCTTGCAAATTCATCAATCTCCCTGAATTCTATTCTTTGTCTGAAGGATTTGTTCTCCTCAGAGAGTTTTCTTATCTCTTTTTCCATTTGACCAATTTTACTTTTTAAAAGCATTCTTCTCCTCCATAACTTTTTGAACTGTTTTATCCATTTGACCTAAGCTGGTTTGTAGCATGCTATTTTCTTCAGCATTTTTTTGGATTTCCTTGACTAGGCTTCTGAGTTCATTTTCATGTTTTTCCTGCATCTCTCTCCTTTCTTTTCCCAGTTTTTCTTCTAACTCCCTCATTTGATTTTCAAAGTCTTTTTTGAGCTCTGTCATAGTCTGACTCCATAGTCTTGGAGTCTTTAGATGCTTGTGCTTCCTCATCTTCAGACTGAGTATTTTGATCCTTCTTGGGCTCATTTGCAAAATATTTCTCAATGGTGTTCCTCTTTTTTCTCTGCTTGCTCATTTTCCCAGCCTGAGCCTGTTTTTGGGGGTACTTCCTGAGCTTTCGGGACATTCCCACAAGGGTCTCAGTATGTGAGGCTCTGTCCTCCCTCCTGGTCTGTGAATGACCATATGTGCCCCCCTCTGCCACAGGGCTGAGGTGGGGGGCCCTGCTGTTCTACTGGGGGGTCTAGACTGCAATCAGGATCTGAATGTGGTCAGAGCCCCAGAGTCCTGTTCCAGGGGCAGAGCTCCACAGTTTCTCTCTTCACTCCCTTCCCTCAGCTCAATGGGCTCATGCCCTGGGGGCTCCTGCTTACTGGCTCTGCCTGCTTCTATTCCTGGAAATTGACTGTGCTGGCCACAATCGTTGTGTGCCCTGAGGGCTGGGCTCCATGTGCTCACTGTGGCAGAGGTCCCCCTTCTGTTCCCCCAATTTCTGCCTGGTGCTCCATGGGGTATAGTTCAGGAGACTCCCCTGCTGCTTTGAGCCATGGCTCCCAGAGCCCTGGGGCTGCCTCCGGGAGGCTGAAGTTCTTTAGCTTTGGCTGATTACCCCTCTGGCAGGCTGCCCCTCCAACTCCGGGGAGCAGAGCCTTTCTGCTCTTTTCTAGGTTACCTTGAGTAGGAGAACTGCCTCACTGGATCCCTCTGTGGGTTCTGTCTCTCGAAAATTTAGTTAGAGTCCTTAGCTTATGAGTTTTATGAGAGAGCACCTAAGACACAATCCTTTCTTGCCACCATCTTGGCTCCGCCCCCAAAATATCTCTCTTTAATCAAAAGAAAGGCAAATGAAATATTAACTCAGGATGGTAAGATTATATAAATATCCTTATAATGTCATCTCACTTATCCTCAGTTGCAACTAGGCTAACATCTTAGCTAACTAAAGAGTCATCCTATTCTAGAATTGTTCTTCTGATGGAAATTCTAAACTTTTATCATTTCTCAATTCAGATACTTTACACTCCTCATGACAAAGGAATTCATTATGAGCCACCATGGCTGAGATTAAATTGAACCAGTGTCCAGTTTGCTTAGATATCAACCTTGACATTTCAGCAACATAGCAATGGAATATAGAGAAAAGACTTCTGAACATGGAGTCAGGAAGATCTGTCTTAGGAATTTATTATCTATTGTGAACCTGAGAAAGTCATTTAACTGATTAGTTTTAGTTCCTTCATGAGAATAAATAAATTGGGTATAATAACAGTAGCTTATTTCACAGTTGTGAAGATCAAATAAGAGAATGTATAGGACCTGTTTTGAAAACCCTAGAGTGCTATGAAAATATCATTCTATAATATTTTATTGTAATTGAGCTTCAATCCAGCAAAATGTGACTTATAAATTAATCTTATCAAAAACATCCTTATAAAATGTGGTTTATTCTGTCATCCTTTCCTGAAAACTAATATTAACTTCTAATATGACTTATGTTTGAAATTTACAGAGGACTGGTTTTAAAGTAAGAGGGGGAAAACAGATTGATATCTGATAAAGAAGTCTATTACCTGAATCTCTGAGCTAAGTCATCCTAAATTGAAATAATTAATAATCAATTACTATCTTGCTCTCTGGATGAATGGACAGGGCATTGCCTGCTATTTCACAATTTTATAAGAAAGTATTTGATTTTGCCCTAGAAACTGAAGTTGAATTTACATTGGGATGTATCACTATGATTAAGGAGCTTTTACCAAGTATTTAGTTGCTAATGACTCCATAGAAAGGTGCTATTAATACAAATGGGGAAATGTATTTTGGGTTGGGGAGAATGAAGATGTGATTTTCAATTTCAGAAGACAGATGTGCAATCCCTAGGTTATACTAGGATTTCTTTTTTGTTCTTTATTTTCTCAGGGGAAGGGAGACAGAAAATTTAAACTTGCAATAAAATAAAATTGAACTTAAAAAAGTCAAATAAGGGAAAAGTTTGTAACAAATAACATCATGCAAGAGAAAAAGTTCCTTCCCTAAGTAAACAAGACTTAGACTTCCATCTCTGCTACTTATTACTTGTGTGACATTATGCCAGCAATTTCTCCTACTTAAAACCTCTATTTCCTCATATGAACAATGGATTGTATTAAACTAGATCATTTCTGAACTCTACAAGTCTGTGATGAAATGACTTTATCTCAATGAAAACCAAGATGAATTTTAACTGTAACCAAGTGTACTCAGTGAAGACTGAGCTTTTATCTTTTCTAGGGTATAGAATTTCCATTTTTAAAAATCTTAGACTGTAAAGAAATGAGGCCACTAATTTTTCAGACCTGGCCCTATATTTAAGTTCTTTGTTCAACCTGGTGGGGGACAAAAGTGTTGGTCATGGAAGTGTTCTGTCTTTCTGAGCCCTGAAGCTGCAGCAAAAGAGTGTAGAAAGTTAAGTAGTAGAATTTGAGACTGTTATTGTGATCCTTTCCTGGGACATTGCCTCTGAAGTTGCAATTATAGGTCTCTATCTAAAGGTCTTGGTCTCTCCCTTATTCCCTTTTTCTAGTAGAGATGTTCTGTTTAATCAAAGGCTGTTTTCATGGACCCCAGTGACCTTGAGGATGTCTTTTACCAGGTTTCAATTTATCTTTAAACTAAAGGAATTGGATCCCAAAGGTCAATTCCAACATTCCACCCCTAGCTCTAAATCTTTTTTCATTTTTGCTATTAATCTTATTAAATATGTCATCACAACATCTAAGGAAAAATATTATTATTCTCATTTAATCATTAAGAATGAGGGGTCAAAAGAAATTTATGGGATCTAGATGATTAACGAACTAGACTGGACCTTTGAATTTATCTGGTTCAACCATTCAATTTTAATAAAAGTTTAGTTCATTAACTTGTTTGAAGTGGTAACAAAAAGTTCTTTGAATGCGTTAGATGGCATAATGGGTATGGAGGTGGTTTAAAAGGTTTAGTTCAACTTCCGCCTCAAATCTCACTGGCTTTGTGTCACTGGACAAGCTACTGGCTTAACTCAACCTGAGTTTCTTCCTCTGATGATGATGTTAATACTCACTTACCACGTTGTTGTGAAGATTAAATGAAATAACCATTTATAATGCTCTGTTCTAACTTTAAAATCATAAAAAGTATTACCAATCATTATTTTTATTTAACCATTATTATTGTGGCATAGTAGAAAGGTGACAATTTGGAATTGGAAATCCTTGGTTCAAATTCTTACTCTGCTGCATGTTTAACCCTTGTTAAGTCAATTCAACTCTTTCCTTTCTCTTCTTTGAAAGAAGGGAATTTGTAGTATATGTTTTTTTAGGTTTTTGCAAGGCAATGGAGTTAAGTGGTTTGCCCAGGGCTATACAAACTAGGTAAATATTAAGTGTCTGAGGTCAGATTTGAATTTAGGTCCTCCTGACTCCAGGGCCAGTGCTCTATCCACTGCTGGTGTTCTAATTAGCTGCCCTAGTATATGATTTTTAAGGTCTCTTTTAACTCTGAATGTATGAACCTAATGTTATGGGATTTTTCTCTACTATGTCATATTGAATATATTCAGGGCTCATTTTGCATCATTAATTTTCTAGATATTTAGAAAAATAGGTGAGAAAATCCAATTCCACCCATGAAAGTTAGACATCTATACATTCCAGATTCCTTTGCACTCTATTATTTGGTTTGTCAGTCTGATATGCTATAGCACCAAAAATTACTTTTCATTTTACTCATATCTGTGGACTTAAAATAAGACAATAAATGGATTTTAATAATTCTTTCTTAATTGTAATCTACTCCTGACCATGATTATTCCTTCCTCTCTCTACCCAATCTAAGAACATGGGATTTGTGGATTGGAAACAGAAGGACAGAGAATTATAAAGGAAGATGATAATGATTTGTAATGGTTCTTACATTTACAGGTTGGGGAACAGAAGTTCTCCTTTGCACTCTTTGCACCCATCATCTGAAATCCTAAATTTAAATTTGAGATTACTGCATCTGTGTTTCCTATTATCTAACAGTCCTTTAAAGAGACAATGATAGACCATTCATATAGATTCATAGGTTCCATAATAGAGAAGAAAGCAGATCTATTAGTGATAATTGGTTTAGACTCCTGTGGAAGACTTTTATCTCTAAAATTTTCTGGTCTTAGATTTTTTCTCGTCTGTAAAATAAGTATTATCTTTTTAGTGTCGATCTTTGTTTGAAGGAGAAGCCTAGAATCTTTAAAAGCAGTGGGCAATTTCCCAAATAGAATCTAGCCTACCTTCTACAATGTCTCTGAAGACTTCAAAATGGACACCACCCAGTGACTGATAGAGTGACTCATCATTAGCATCAGTAAGCTCCACACAAACACTTTCTTAGGAGAAGTGAACCACCTATGTCTCCTTTGGAATGCATGTTATGTGAAGAAATCTAGAAGAAAGTCTCTTGGTTGGACTACTTATGAATAATTTTATGTGAGGAAAGGATAGATAAACAAGGAGAGATTGTAAACAGCACCCATGGAAGAGGAGTCCAGAAATGCAAGAGAATCAGAGAAATTATACTTCTTGATGCCAAGAGTTAGAGCCGTTTAGAATACAGCATTAGTCAATAACATCCTTTGGATCTTTTTTAAAGTGACTTTCCCAAGGTCACACAGCTAGGTATTAAGTGTTTGAGGCTGAATTTGAATTCAGGTCTTCCTGACTCCAGGACTGATGTTCTATCCACTGCACCACCTAGCTGCCCAAGCCTTTTGATCTTTAAAAACATTTTTACCAATAGCAGGGAATAATAGTGTATGTGTCTAAAATATTGGTGAAAATTTAGTTTGGTTCCTTTAGTGGATAGAGCACTGGTCTTCAAAATAAGAAAGCCTGAATTCAAATCCCACCTTTGACTCATATTGTGTGATTTAACTTTTTTTGTGTGTGCTAGACAGTTCTATAAGAATATAAGTTGTAGAGAAAGGACTGACTTAGATATTCCATCTTAGGTATTCCCTATAACAATAAAGTAATAGGTTTGGTCTTTAACTTATATGTTCTATCCCTGAAAGTTTTCTAACTTTTCAGCTAATTTTTTAATGAATGAAGGAAAAAAGCATTTATTAATCACTTACTATATTAAAATAACTTATTAAGAACCGAGGATACAAATAAAAATAGAAGACAATTCCTGCTCGCAAAATGCCCAGGCTCAAATGAGAGATATAACACATATGGAAGTCAGATGGAAAAATCTCATGGTCCTTAGAGTGAGATGTTAAAGAAGATATTATAATCTTTTTAACATCATTTTCATTGAAAATATATATGAATTTCTGATGATGGATTATTTAACCATGTCAAAGAATCTGGAGGTAAGAATTTTTTTTTCTGGCTCTTCAGGAGCTGAGGCTATTGGACCTCCAGGATCTACATAGGTGTTGATTTCCAGGATGATCACTGAGGGCATTGGTCTGGAAACAATGCTATATCCAAAGTTTCGCTTCCAGATCAGTGGCCCACATCTTCTCTGAGTTTGTGTGTGTGTGTGTGTGTGTGTGTGTGTGTGTGTGTGTGTACCAGATGGTTGGAAGTTGGTGGAGATGGCTGGTCTCTTCTCCACAGGAGTGGAACTCTACAAGATGATTTGACAACTAGGCTGGAAGCAGGGTTGGTAGTGTGGGGAGCAGTTTTACTCCCAGACTTATCTGACCATTGGCGGTGTTTGGTTTAGTAGTCATTGCTGGTAGGGATGAGGAAAGTAGGGCCCTCCTTCACAATGATGCATCTTCCCAATAAGTGCTATGGGGTTTAGGCTGGTAGTATATAGGTCAATGTTAGGGGTTCAAGGTCCTCATCCATCTCCATCAGAGTCTGAGAAGATATAGTCATCAACACGGTGGTGATAGTTGGACTTGTCCAACAAATACTATTTATTACCTTTTTTCTCATTCTGAGTGCTTTTCTGATTCATCTAGAATGACTTGTCTGCTTTTATGACAATTGGTTGACAATGCTGCAAAATAATAAGGGAATCTGATGAATGGAGAAATTGAGAAGAGTCAGTTTGTTCTATGAGACAATTATACTTGAGTAAAGAGGACAGAGTGATGTCTATGGACTATGCATATGTTATTGTCTCTTAGAGGTAAAGAATCTGATGGAGTTAACTTTTATTGATTAAGGGAATATGTGGCTTTGAAGCATGACTTGAAGTATGCATCTTCCCAGATAGCTTTGCAAGTGTTGCATAACTTAATAATTTTCAGATTCTTTGATGCCTGGGAGGTGCCATTGAACTGACCTGATTGAAATTCTCTAGCTTCTTCAGTTGTCAGAACTATGTGCTGGTCTGAGATGGAGCTGTGATGTCCCCATGGTAACAGAGTTTCATTAATAACAAAATGACAATACAGAACTGTCTTCCCTCTGGGGTATCAGAGTCTTTCAGCTGTACAAAATACTTTTGAAGGCCTCTTTTACACACACACACACACACACACACACACACACACACATATACACACATATACACACAAATACAGATATTGAGAAAATGTGAAGGAGTTAAGATGTATGCTGGTCAAAGAAGTCCATACACTGTTGAAGTCAGATATATTTAAATATATATTTGTGTGTACACATATATAACCAAACATATGTAAATATATATGTATATACACATATGTAAGTATATATTTATACATATTCACCACCATATATTTACACACATAAACTTCATAAATAAAATGTATGTGTGTAATTATAATTATATAGATACATAAGAATATGGATACCTATGTATGCTATATAGAAAGAAATGTCTATATGTATTTATGTTTACACACATATATGTACATGGGTGCTTTTAGAAGCAATGTAGTGTAGTGTAGTGGGTAGGGTAGTGTAGTGGTTTTGGAATCAGAAAGGCTTGGGTTCAAAGCCCTGGGCGAATCACCTAATTTTTCAGTTCCTTAGGCAATTGGTTTCAGAATAATATTTTTGTTTGTTTTTGGTTAAGCATTTTTGTCTTGATTCTCCATGACTCCTTTTGGATTTTTTGTGATAGTCTGGAGTAGTTTGTCATTTCCTTATTTAGCTTCAGTTTGAATTCAGTCTCAGACACCTATTAGTTGTGTGACCTAGGGCAAGTCACTTAACCCTGACTGCCTTGCATCTAGAGCCAACTCCAGTCATTCTTATTCACATCTGGCCACTGGACCCAGATGGCTCCAGAAGAGAAAGTGAGGCTGGTGACTAAGCACAACTCCCCCTCACTCAAATCCAGTTCATATACTTGTCATGGCATCATCTCCTTGTTGTCATGGTCTTCTTCAGGAATGAATGACAAATATTATTATCATCATCATCATTTTACAAAATGGTTACTGTTCTATATTGGCAAAGGAGGTTTCTTCGCTAGTATTTCTCTGTGGTGGTAAATGCATATGTCTAGTCCAAAAATCTATATTTCCTAAAACTGTATTTATAGAAAAGAATTTGTGTTATAGCCATTTGTGCCATTTTGCTTAATTTTTCTCTAGATATTTTAAGTACTCTGTTCATCTCCTCTACATCAGAGAAAGTAGAGGCTCTCTGATGAATACCTCTGGCTACAATTGCTGTCACTAGGGGCTCAAATATCTTCCTACTTCATCTGGAACTCAGAGAAGATGGCCTTATAGAGTTTGAGATAGGAATTATGGTCTTAGAGGTGGAAAGGACCTCAGAGATCATCTGTTCTAGAAGTGTCAAATATATGTGGTTATCATGAGTGGTTGAAATCATAATAAAATATAATTGAGAAATCTTTGACAAAATAAATAAAATATAATAAAACATTGGTAATGTTAATGTATGATTTTCTAAATCAACATGTGCAGGTAATGTGTTTCATATGGTTTGGTGGCCCTGATTTCTACTTAAGTTTGACAGCATTGCTCTAATAAAACTCCTTTATTTTGCAGTTGAGGAATCTGTTTCTGAATGCCCATCATACATGGATATCTGAGGTACAATTTGAACCCAGGTCTTCTTGAGCGCAAGCTTCAACCACTAAGCAGCATTACCTAAATCATATGTTACAAGAGTGAGTTTCTGTTCATTATATAATTCAAATTTAATTCAATTAACCAACAATTTATTGAATAGAGGATAACTAGGTGGCATGATAGACAGATTACCTGACCTAGTGTTTGGAAGACTGGTCTTTCTGAATTCAAATTTAGCCTTAGATCCTTACTGTATTTCTCCATGTATAAGATGTGCCCTTTTTCAAAAATTTGGGGTCTAAAAACTGGAATCATCTTACACAGAAGGTGTATATTTTTTTACTTGCATTTCCCTCTTTTTAACCCTTATTGACTTTGCACTCATTGTTTTGCATTTTTTACCAGTGTATTAAGTTATGTTTTGTCACCTTCTGTCCAGAAAAGATTTTCATCCAGTGCTGAGTTTAAATTCAAAGTGATCCAGTTTGCAAAAGCGAAATTTAAATCGTGCCATTGAACATCAGTTTGGTCTTCCTCCAACTGAGAAAACAATTCAAAACTGGCTACAGGAAGAAGAAACCATCCTGAAAACACCCCAGGAGAAGGCCATGAGAGGCAAGTCAGACAAATGACCTGAGTTAGAGAGGGAAGTGAAGATATGGATTGAAGAACAAAGGGCCAGTGGAATTCCTCTGTCCACAAAGATGGTTCAGCAGGAGGCAAGAATTGCTGATGAAAAAGAAGGGATTGATTTCTAAGAAGGACACAGTTGATGATGCTTCAGGTTCATGAAACACAATGGACTGAATATGTGTCCAGGCACCAGACTTGCCCAAGGAGTGCATGTGGTCAGCCCCAGACCAGAACACAGGCAGGGGAGCAGTAAGAGTCTCTCCTAAGACAGGGATTAATCATCAAATACAGATGAGGCCCAATTAATGGATGGGAGTTTTTACAGTGAAGAGGAATTGTATGGATTTTATGATGAATAAAACTTGAGTTTAATAACTTTATGTAATATATTTTTTTCAAATTTTGGACACCCAAATTGAAGTGTGTCCTAAACATGGGAGTGTCTTATACATGGGGAAATATGGTTACAGCTGTGTGATCCTGGGCAAGTCACTTAGCCCTGTTTGTCTCAGTTCCTCAACTGTTAAACCAACTGGAGAAGGAAATGGCAATTCACTCCAGTCAGTAAGAAAATTCCAAATAGGTTTGTGAAGGGTCAGACATGACTGAATAACAAGTACATTATGAAAAGGCATTATAGGTTAGGGAGTGGGACATATTTAAAGGCAAAAATGAAACAGTTCTTACCCATCTCGATCTACATTTTACTGGAAAGGTTATGACATAAAATAAATAAATATAATAGAAGATATGGAGGCAAAGGAAAGATGTAGGTAATAGTGCCCTAGGAATATTTGATAATGGAAAGAATACTATATCAACTTGGGAATTTGCTGGATAAGTAATAGAAAAAACCTAAATGGAGGAGTTGATATCTGAGATAAACATCAAAGAAAAGTAAGGAATTTATCATTAAAGCTGGGTCATAGCCTTTGTGAATGCATGGAGATGGGTGATGGCATGTTGTATTTAGGTAATAATAAATAGTTCAGTTTGTCTGGAACTTGCAAAAAATATATGAATGGGAAGCAATGGGAAAGAAGGTTGGAAAAATAATTAAAAACCAGAATATAGAGGACCTTAAATCCTAGATTAAGGAATTTATATTTTATCCTAGAGACAATAAACATATACTGGAAGACTTTGTAGAATGGCCTAATATATATGACTTGCTTCTTAGGCCATTCAATAATTATGTGGAAGATTGATTGAAAAAGGAAAGGATTGCATGCCATTAGACTAATTAAGAGATTACTATAATTGTCCAGGAATGGTGATGGAATTGTGGGTGGAGAGAAAGGGCAGATGGAAGCAATGTGGCAGTAAAATTGACAGGATTTGGCAACTGTGTGTTAAGATGAAAATTCCATAAAGTATTCTGAAACTTCTCATCCTTCATTAAAGATTGTCTGAAGTCATCTGTGACATTCTCAGTCACCTGAAATCTCTCTCCCTTTTTCCATTTCCGAAGTTGAACCAATTTGGAGTTTAAAATGTATAGGACTACCACATATTTATAAATTATACAGAGAAAATTAAAAAAAATCCAAAACATTAGCAAAAGACCACCTCAATGACTAAATATGGTTAAATATAGCTAAATATAGCTCACAATTTTCTTGAATCTGTATGTTTCCTCAAGGCTTACCATGAGACTTGAGCTGTCAACCATGACCTAAAGAGGGTACTAAAGTGTTTAATCTCTTTCTCCCCAGGTAGCAAGGCTTCTGTTCTGAGTTTCCTATTCTCTATTTTTCTAATAGGCACATTGAAAATCAATGCTATACTCTTGGACAATCAGTAATAAACCTCAGCATCATCCTGGTCCTGGCTTTCCCTTTACACCTATATCTTAGTCTAGTCTTTCTGAGCAGGTAGTGGGAGAATAAGAATTTATTCATGTCTGTTTTCTCCATATATGGTTTCATATGCTCATATCTTTATGAAACATCATCTAGTCCAACCCTATAATTTTATAGAAGAGGAAACTGAGGTTTAAAGAAGAAGGAAAGTTAATGACTTGTTTAAGTTCACATAAGTAGTAAGGAATTACATCCAGGATTGTTACTCAGATCCTTTGACTCCAAATATTCCTGTTTTTCAATTATGTCACATTATTCCCTTAGCAACTACCATAATTAAAAGTTCACAAAGACTCTTCATAGGCTCAAGGTTCTAATGGTTTCATTTTTTAATTAGAGCAGTAGTGTAAACAACCAATACTCTCCTACTGCTTTTTTCCCTTGCCTTTTTTGACCCAAAGAAAAGAAACAAATCTTTATTTTGGGCAATTTCTCTTTTAACATTACAAAAAGGTAAGTTTAATAACTGTAATAGTCACTAAATTCTTAGTATTGTATAATAAATGCTTCTTGGTTTACTTGATTAAGAATTGCTGACCACTTTAGAATTCTGTTTGCCTGTCGGATCTATAGGACCACCTCCAGTTGTCCTGATCTAGATCTTGCCACTAGATCCAGAAGACTCCAGAGGATTAAAGTTAGGCTGATGACTTTGCATAGCATTTCCTTAAGTACCTACAATTCATTTGCAAGTCATGGTATCATCCCTAATGTCATGGTCCTTTTCAAGAATGAAGGACAAGCAACAAAACAGGTTTATAGATTCATCAATTGTATGTACTTTTTGACTTGATAGAATTAATGGATCAGAACAATGAAGAACTGATTTACTTATAGAATAAGTACTATCTGGTGAAAAGAATTGGATTTCAAGTTGAGGGTCTAAGGAATCTATAACTGAAAATTCAACTCTGTCAATTAATACTTATGTGACCTTGGGCAAAGTTCTTTACCATTTTTTACCACTGGGCATAAAAATAGGGGTTGAGTTAGATGATCTAATGTTCCACTAAATTTTAAATTTTATGATGCTAAACTATTTTGAAACTTTTTATTTGATCAAAAAATAAGTAAAAATGAAATATTGAGCCTATTTTTATATCACAGATCAATCTGAGTGTTTTGCATCATAGCAAAGCTAGAAAGAAAAGATTGAAAAGGAAGAATAGGAGGGTCACTGAATTTAAGAATCACCTCAGTCTTCTGATTATCACCATAATTATTTTACCTCTTGGTTCTTTTCTAAGGTATGGGCTGCCCTCTTTTCAAAGACTATGACTTGAACGGCTCAGTTTTAAATTTATACAATGAGGAGAGGTAAAGGCTGAGGTGCATTAGCTCTGAAAACTCCAGAAAAAACATGACAGGCAAAAGGCGAACTGTGAAGTTTGTTAATTCATAAATAATACAAACTTGACAGGACTCGTAAGAGAAAAAAACATGGATATTTTGCATATTCTGTTTTACAAGAACAAGGATGCTAAGGTATGTTATGCCTATTGTAGATAGACTCAGAGGTAAGGCATTTTACCAAGGTGACTTCTGTTTGATGCAGTTGTTAGAGGTTCTTATTTAGATAGCAACCTTCTCTCATTCTGATGGTCCCCTCCTACCAACTCCTTGTAATTGGTAATGGTGGGAGGCTGAAAGTTTTATGTTTGTTTATGACATTGAATTGAATTAAGGACATTTTAATGAAAGTCAATTGTTTATATTTTTAATATTTTTTCAGTGACAATCAGTTTCTGAGGAAAAATTATTTTTTCTAAATTTTTAATGGGAAAAACTTTAGATGTGGTTTCTGCTAGGGCATTTTTTAAGGCAGGGTATAAAAGGTGATTGAGAACATTCCAAAGTTAACATCAACAATTAAGCTAGCTCACACTATATACATCCCACTGAAGTCTGTAGAGACACTTTCTGAGATTGGCAGAAAACATGGGAACAGAACAGCCCAGCTGTCTCACACAACTACTTAAACAAGGATGAAAAAAGACTATATAACAAAATGGCCAGGAAATCCTAAATAAAAATACAATTCATGGTATTTTTTCCACTGCAGTTCCATATAATGAGATAGCCAGAAAACTGTGGATTTCAGGGAAGGGCTATAGTTAGAATAACATGGAAACCTTCCAGAATATGGACCTTGAGTAATTCAGGGATATCTGAAGCTTGCAACTGTATACATGGGGGGCAGGGAACCAGAATTATGAGCTGGAATAATGCAGAGATACCTGTATTTCATAGTTTTGTCTCTCTGATATTGGATTTAGGATCAGGAGCCTACTCTAATAAAGAAGGCACTGATCAGGCTGTATTGGCATAGTTCGTGAGCTGTCCCTGAGGTTCCTGAAAATATAGTTTATGGTATATAGAGGAAACAAAAGCAGAACCCTTTATAATATCCATCAGGACAAAAAAATCATCCATGATTCTTTACATTATGAGAAGAGCATGGTCCTGATTCAATAAATGGGACTGGAAAAATGAGTAAACAAAAGAAAACACAATGATAAAGGAAAAAATGGTGCCAGAACATCTAAGACAGAACTTTAAAGGAAGAGGATAACTCCAAAATATCTACCAGAGAACATACATATCCCTCAGACAAAAATACAGCTTACTTACAACTTTACTAGAATTCTTAGTAGGAATGAAGAATCAAAATAATATAAATCAAATTGGTTCTAGTAGTAAAAAAATAGAAAAAGAATAAATAGTTTAATAAAAGAGGTGTGAAATCTTGACCAAGTAACAGACTCCTAGTTAATTATAGCAGACTAACCAGAAATCAATAAATTCATAATACAAGAAGAAATATTGGGACAAAATTGAAAAGCTAAAAAATACCTAAACAGAAATTTAAGATGACTCATAAAAAAACTGATCAAAGAGAGATAAACTAAGAAAGAAGGGGGAAAGAAAAGGAATGTACTAGGGAAGAAAGATAGAAAAAAGCAGTGAAATCCATATAAATTGGGCAAGTGAGAAGATAATACAAAAAAAGCAGTAAGGAATGGAGAGAATGGCTACTCAGGCTATTCATTTGAATCAGAAATAGATTTGAAAACACTCAAATACACAAATACATAAAAAATGTTTGATGTTGAAATTATTATAGCTTAATGGGAAAACAGGTGGAACAGGGGGAGAGGAAGATTGAGAATAAGGGTAGATTCAAGGAGAAATTAGGCAAAAGTAAAACAAATTTCAAATTTTAATAGTGAACAATGAAAGGGAATTAAAAGAAAAGAAAGAAATGAAATCTTTGGGGCTGGTAAAGGTTAGAGAAGAATGACAATAAAGATAGATTGCAGCAAGCATATAATATTAATGATTAGTACAAGTCCCTCTCTTTAAAACCTTTTTTTTATAAAAAGGAATATAAGGGCCAAAAAGGAGAAATTAGCACAAGATAGGTTGAAGAGAAATTATATTATTAATTTTATACAAATCTTTAGCCAAATTATTTAACAAAAAAACAACAAATTAAATGATTAACAGATTAACAGATCAAGTAAAAATGAATTTAAATAATCTCAGAAAAAGAAATTAAGCAAGTCATAAATGATATTTCAATGAAAAAAAGCAAAGGAATAGATGTATTTATGCTTTTTTTTCAGTTGTGTTCAAGTCTTCATGATTCCATTTGAGGATTTCATTTACTAAGCAGAAATACTGGAATTGTTTGCTAGTTCTTTCTTTAGGTCATTTTATAGATGAGGTACTGAGGCAAGTATGGTTGAGTGATTTGCCCAGGGTCACACAGCTAGTAAGTGTCTTAAGATTGGATTTGATCTAAGGAAAATGAGTCAGGAAGATGATTCCAAGCCCAGTGCTTTATGCATTATGCCATCTAAATATTATTATAAGTGAACTCTAGCAAAGATTTAAAGAACATTTAATTGTGTAAACTGCAAAAATACAGAGAAAAGAAACTATAGATCAATGTCCCTAAGGAATGTAATTGTATAAATTTTTTCAAAAATATTAGAAAGAAGGTTGAGCAAAATGTTAAAAATATTGCACATTATCATAGGACTAGACTTATCCTGAATGCAAGATTTATTTCATATTTGAAAAATGGCAAATACAGTATAACATATTCATAACAATGCAATCACTTTCATCAGTACAGTCAGAGAAAACCTTTGACAAAATATGGTTATTTTTGGTTGAAAAGACTAAAAACCATACAAATAAACATTTCCTTAATATGGCGAATATGTAAGATAACAGTAAGAATTATATTTAATAGAGACAAACCTTTCCAATATGTTCAGGGGAAAAAGTAGATATGTTTATTATCACTGCTACTTTTTCCATAATGTGCTAGAAATGCTAGGAATAGTAATAAGAAGTGAAAGAGAAATTGAAGGAATAATCATAGACAAAAGGAAACGAATTCTGTCTCTTTTTGTAGATGATATGATCTACTTAGAGAGTCTTAGTGAATAAACTAAAATTAATGGAAACAATTTATAAATTCAGAAAAGTAGTAGTATAAAAATAAATTCATGCATCTTTAGTGCTTCTATATATTACAAAGTCCAACAAAAATAGACAGAGAAATTACAGCAAAATAAATTATATGCAAAATATTTGGGAATCTGAGGCACACATATGAACTTTATTAATATACTAGAAAATACTCTTTATAAAAATATACAGACCTAATAATGGAGAGATTTTAGTTGCTCATGATTAGTATAAGATAATGTACTATTGAAATTATTTTATTGACATAATAGTCAAACTTCCAAAAATTTTTAGAAAAGTCAGACAAAATAATATCCAGGTGGTGCAGTCTAGAGAATACCAGACTTGGAGCCAGGAAACTTATCTTCCTGAATTCAAATCTATCCTCAGACATGTACTAGCTGTGTGACTCTAGGTAAGTCACTTAATCCTATATTAAAAAAAAAAAACTAATGCAGTTAAAATAGGAGAGAAAGAGTTATTTGGTGGAAAAAATTAGAGTGTATTTCTCTGACATATCCTGCTATCCAAGATCTTTAAAAAATTAATTCAAGACCATAAGAGTCCTTAATAGATAAATGATTAAAGAATTTCCATCTACTAATAACTATATTAAAAATACTCCACTTACTAATAATTAGAAAAATACACTTTAAAACAACTCTGCAGTTCCATCTCACAATATGAGATTGGAAAAAAGTGACAAAAATGGAAAATGACAATTATTATTGGAGGGCTATGTGAAAACAGATACATTGATGAACTGTTGGAGGAGCTGTGAAAGCAATTGTAACTGTATATTTTTTTGATATTATTAATTAGTCTATACCTCAAAAAAGATCAAAGAAAGAAGAAAGAGGAAAAATGATCATATGTTTAAAGAGAAAAGAATTCATTGACAAACAAAATAACTGAAGATTTTATGTTGTATTTATTATATACTTAGGAAGAAAAACTCTGTATTTGTTTAATAGATATTCACAGTTTCACATTAAATCATTTTCATTTTCTACTTTGTGGAAATATTAATTTCATTTGATTGTTAAAATTCAGAATAAAATAAAATAAAGTCCTACTCTAATTCTTTATTATATCAGTAAAAGTGACTTTTTGATTTTGCTTTCTTACAAAGGTTTATTGATATTTTTTATTACTTTTTACAGTAGGATCATTTTGAAACTTCCCTCCCCTATCCTGATCCACAACCTTTAGTCTTCCAAAGAAAGCAGTTAAGCCAAATCACCTGACAGGTGAAATGACTTCCTGTATCTTTTTTTTGGACTCCTACTATGTATCATGCCTACAAAGTGTAAAACCCTACTAAGTACTACGTAGTACTATGTTAAGTGTTTTCAAATATGATCTCATTTGATTACTAAAAGAACCCTGGGAGGTAGATGCTTGTATTATGCTCATTTTACAATGGAGAAAACTGAGGCAAGCACAGATATAGTGACTTGTCCAGGGACATAGTTAATTACCTGAAGCTCAATTTGAACTCAGATCTTTCTGACTCCAGACTTAGCACTACATCCATTGTACCACCCATCTACCTCTGCTTAGGGAAAAGCTTGGACCATCTACAAATATTATTTTAACTGTTGGTATTTGAAACAGGTGTTCTCTAACCATCAATGAGTTATCAAATAGAGAAATTGACCTCTATCTTATGTGATGTTTTTGCCACCATCATAAATTGAGGATGTGTATAACAGAAAAAAAGGAAGTCTGTCACTTCTGTGAAAATATTAAGAAACACTAAATGGAAACCAATAGACACTAATAAAAAGATAATGATGATAATGACAATGAAGATAACGATAGTAATGAGTTTCATGATTGCAATAGACATGACCTGAAGGCTAGAATTACATGTGAGAAAGCTTTCCATCTTTTACAAACTACCAGGAAATAAAATCCGCATACTATAAATGCAAAATTCAAAGTATCTTTGAGAATTCAACTAAGAAACAATTGAAACCAGACCTACTATCATAGTAGAATTGTTTCCCAGAACAAACATTGCTGCATGAAAATATGGGATTTAAGATTTTGGCAATGCTATCATATCAAATGCTTATAATTGCTCAGTTACATATAAAATATAGAGATCTATCAGAAGAAATAAAAATCACATAGGAAATGATAACATTTATTTCATCTCCATTGTTAAATTAATTAATTAATAAACATGTATTAGGCCAGGACTATGTACCAGATACTGTGCTATATGTTGGGATACAAAAAGAAACAAAAGTCCCTGTCCTCAAGAAACTTATAATCTAATGGCAGAGACATGCAAATATATATTTGCATGTCTCTGCCATTAGATTATAAGTTATATATATATATATATACATATATATATATACATATATATGTAAAATGTTAGCTAAGTGAAGGAGACAGAAGTTAGAGGGATTGGGGAAGGTTCCAGGTGGCACTTACTTTTATGTGTCAGAAGGTTCAATGGATAGAGTGCCAGGCCTAAAATCATGAAGATTTATCCTCCTGAGTTCAAATCTCACCACAGACATTTTCTAATTGTGATCCTGGGAAAGTTGCTTATTCCTGATTGCCTCAGTCACCTCATCTTTAAAATGAGTTGGAGAATGAAATGGCAAGCCACTCCAGTATCTCTGCCAAGAAAACCCTAAATGGAGTCATGAAGAGTCAGACATTGAAAAATAACTGACTTAAAAAAGGGTAAATGGAGATAAAGGAGCACATTTCAAGCATGGGAGAGAGCCAGAAAAAATGCCTAGACCTGATAAATGGTGTATTATGTTCATGGAATGACTAGGAGGTCCCTGTCAATGGAAAGAATAAATGATAGTTAATAATGTGTAAGAAGATTGGAGAAGTAGAAGGGAACTAAGCTATTAAGAGCTTTGAATGCTAAACAGGGCAATTTGTTATTTGTTCCTGGATATTGTAGAGAACCATTGTAGATATTGTAGAAAGCTTATTGAGTAGGTCTGAGAAATGATTGGATATGTGCTTTAGAAAAATCACTAGGTGATTTTTGGAAGATGCTTTCAGTGAACTTATAGAAGCTTATATCCATTGGCACCTAGGTTTTTTTTAAATTAAAAAGAAATAATTCTAATCATCTGTATAATAGTCCATGATACATTAAAGGTATAAAATTATTAATAGGATGACAGCTTATCTCAAGATTGTTGTAACTTTATGAAAAAAGATGAGAATGAGATGAGTTATACTGATGATGATAGCATATTTCTATAGTGTTCTAAACTTTCCACAAAACATTTTATCTATACATTATCTCATTAGATCTTCAAAATAATCCTGTCAGGTGGGTGTCGAGATTATTCCCACTTTACAGATAAAGAACTAGGCAAAAAGAAGTTTATTGATTTTCCCAGAAGTTTGTTGATTTTCTCAGATATCTATGAATATCTGGGGTGGAATTCAAACCAAGATCTTCCTAATTTCAAGTCTTAAACTCTTTGTAATGTAAAGAAAACACGAAATCAGTGAGTAAATGATCAAAGGAAAAGAAAAGAAAAAAAAGACACAAAATTTGGAGTCTGAGACACCAAGGAAAAATTTCACCTATTTCTTAATTTTGGTTAGAGTTGTGATCTTCATTTATGACAAAACAGTATAAAATAAATAGTGAGAGCACCCAGAGGGATTCATGAAATCTAGGCTGCAGTCTTGGTTTTATTATAAATGAGCCATATGGCCTTGCCCGTAATTTATGTATCCAGACTTCCCTTTCTCCATCAGTAAACAGAGGCAGCTGGAATAGTGAGATTCCTTCCAGAAATAAGATTCTAGATTATTTTATTTTGTGATCAAATGAGATAATATATGTAAAGTGTTTTGCAAATCTTAAATAGATATATAAACATTAAATTTTATTATTAACTAATCTTCACAAAATCATAGAGGTTAGAACAAGACAAAAATCAGTTTTATTGTCTCTAAGTCCTGTGATTTTTCTACAACGACATATACATCTAGTGAGACACCTGGAGCAATTAAATGCTAAATTGCTTTAGGTCATTTCAGAATATATGTAGCAACATTCATCTTGTTTCTCATATTAGAAACCTTGGGGTTTTATATGACTTTTGTCTCCCTCATCTCTTATAGCCAATCAGTTACCAAGCCCTATTGATTCCACCTTTTCAACATCTCTTGTATTAGCTTTCTCTATTTCTATAGATGCCATCCTAGTACAGACCTCAATTACCACCTGCTTGGACTGTTTCTTCCTGACAGGTCTTTCTGTCTCCATGTCTTTTTCCCTCTAATCTCTCCTTCTTGCCATTGTCAGAATCATTTTTCTTACACTCAGATCTGGTACTGTCACACAGATCAGTTAACTGTCACTTGTCTGTTAGGAAACAGCAACCTCCAAACAGCAACAATAAAAAAATAAAAACTGTAAGTGGTTCCCTTTTGTCTACTGAATAATGCTCTTTTGCTTGACATTGAAAGTCCTACCCAATTTTTCCTAACTTTCTAGCCTGTGCTTATATTACCTTTATACTTTTATCAAATTGGTCCTTGAAAAAAGGGAAATTATGAAATAAAAAAGCAGGAAAAAAGGTACTTAACAGAACTTAATTTCAAGCTATACTCTATTAATATTTTCTCATGCCGTGCCCTGTATTATCTTTCCTTTTTGTTGAATTCTTATGCATCCTTCATTCATTTCTATTGACCAATCTTATCTATCATCTATCCTCTCTCTCTCTCTCTCTCTCTCTCTCTCTCTCTCTCTCTCTCTCTCTCTGTCTGGTATAGGAAGTGTTTGTAATTTCATTTGAGAAGGTTTCCCTATTGGGAAATCTCTCTTTTCTAAAGCAGATCGACAACTGTCCTGCAAATAATTATCTTAGAGAGTTGTTTAGGACACTGAAAAGTTAAGTGACTTTTTTGGAATCACATAGTGGGTGGAAGCCCAGACCTCTTCTGTTTCTAAAACTGATTTAAATCCTGCCTTGATCTGATCCCTCCTCATTAGGCAAGGATGTTAGTAGCCAGGATGCAGTTCTCTAATTTGTTTATTGTATAATATTGTCCATTATAGTTACCTGTGCTTGTTAGTTTTCTCCTACTAGGCTGTATGAAGTTACGCATCTATTACGGATCTATTTTTCTCTCTTCTCTTTCATGTCTTAGTGTCTTAAGTCTACTTGGTATCCAATTCATGTTATCAAGTGAAGAAAAAAGTTTGGTGTTCCCCTAATTGGTTGTTTTATAATTCTCCAATTAAACAAATATGGAGTCTGCCTTTCAATAGTGAATCTGCAAATTTGAGTTGTATTATTTACTCTACTAACCTTGAGACCATATTTGACTGCTTGGGAATCAAGCATGTTGTCTAGACCCCTTGAAGGAACAATTACAATCAATTATAACCTGAGTTGCAGGTAGGTAAATTTAGCCCTGAGGGGAGGAGGGGGGGCATATCTGTTACTCACTTGGACCTGTTTCTCGGAGGCTATAGAGTGTATTTAATTTTTATAGAACGTCTGAGTAGATTCTGTTCCAGCAACTGTCTGGGTGGAAATAATCAAGCAAATAGTTAAATAAAGCTGAACCCTGAAACAATTTTCTACACGGAAGCTGTCCTGCCTGCGGCATACTTAGCACTGTGCCATCTTCCACCAGTGCAATGAAAAACAAAATTGGTTGTATGAGGCACCAGTTACAAGGAAGAAATAGGGGGGAAAATTCAATCCCTAGCTTAGAAAAATCTAATTCTCTCAAGGTATATTGAAGTCTGGAAGGCAGTTATCTTTCTGAGTGAGCTAGATGCGACCTGGAAATGTATCTCCTAATAGCTTTGGTGAGATTAAGTGGCTCTTCCCTGATTGCAGTGGCTATATACAGGTCACATTGGTGGTGCCCCTCCCCTGAGCTAGACTCCCCTTGCTCCCAGGTTCTCTCACCTCCCACCCCTGCCCCTCCTTCTTCGCATCTGCCAGAGCTCCCCACCGGTGGATGTGGAATTGAGTTGTTTGACAGCTTTGAAGGATAAGTTTAATAGAAATTGATGGAAGCAGCCCAAGAAGGCCACCATTCTATTATTCTTGCTGGGAGAAAGGTTATTAAGCCCTGATGGAGTCACGCACTCGTGCTGAAGTATTTTGTGACTGAGGAGACATGATGTTTACTGGGTTTGCAAAGGGATTGGGGGAGAAGTTGGAAGGGAAATTAATTTGAACTATAATTGATGTCAGGTCAGGAATCAGGGTGATGGGAGAGAGCTGATTTTTTTTTTTGGTGGGGTGAAAATCATTACTCCTTAAGTGAGCCTGTCGACCTTCCCCATCTTCTTTGTAAAGTGACTAATTTTTAATTTGGAAGCACTAGGTAAATTTGGGGTAGTGGTTTGTTTATAAATGCTGCTGCCTTTGGTTTTCCAAGTTAAATCTATCTGTCAATATCTACACTACTTTCTTTGGTCACTTTATGCTTACAACATAGGACTTTTGGCTATTTGCATGCAATATTTATTCAGTTTCCTGTTTCATAAAAAAATTTTATATCTGTTGCTTGAGATATGCTTTCCCTTTTTATTTCAATACCATGTTTTCTAGGAATAAATTTGTTGTCTAACAGATTCTCTTAAAACTTCTATTATCTTGGAATGTGACAATATGATAAAAATGCTATCTTAATTAGCTTAATAAAAAAGTCTGACATAAGATCAAATTATAAATTTGTTTAATAAGAGTTAAAACTGTTCTAAAACAATCAATGTACTTTAGAGAATTAAGGATTATGTAAAAAAATCTTTTGGGAAACAAAAGATCAAGATTCTTAAGGAAAATTTTGAAATAAAAAGTGGGGGGGAAAGGACTTAACAGAACTTAATTTCAAACTATACTATGAAGTAATAGTCATAAAAATAATTGTTATAGGGTTAAAAAACAGGGAAGTTGACAAGTGTAACTGATTATATATTTAACCTATAGAAGCAAATGATCATCGTAACAATTTTCAATAATCTTAAAGATCTCAGCTACTAGGGTAAGGACATACCATCAGACAAAATACTAGTGAGAAAAATGAAAAGTAGTCTAGCAGAAATTAGGTTTAGAGCAAGACCTAAAATTATATAGCACAATAAGCTCCAAATGAATATATGATCTAGATAAAAAGGCCAACTTTACAATCAATTTTGTGGAACAAAGAAGAAAATACTTTGCAAAAATGAATGAGGAAGGGTTCAACTGATAGAATCACATAAGATAAAAAGGATTTAGTTAAAATTAGGAGGACGTATAGGATGGGGCATCTAGGTTGCACAATGGGTAGAACACTGACCCTGCAATAAGAAGGACCTGAGTTCAAATCCAGTTTCAGACATTTAATAATTACTTAGCTGTGTGACCTTGGGCAAGACACTTTATCCCATTGCCTGCAAAAACCAAAAAAAAAATGACTTATAGGACTAATATTTATAAGGATTTTTCCACAACATGGATTAGGTCTATTCTTGTCCCCTTTCCTAATAGGTAAGGTCTCCTCCTCTCCTGGGATGAGGATTAATTTTCTTTAAAAAAAGAGACTTAGTAGACACCTAATTCATCCTTGCTTCCCTAATACTTTTTTTCCTAGTCACCTAAGGATATTAAAAAGTTCCAAGCCAGTGAGGTTTGGGACCCTCTGATTAATTAGATTTCTGAAGACAGCACAAGATATCATACTCTGTCATTAAACAAGTGCTGATACTCTGCACTATTGATCAAATATGAATTCCCATGGAGACTGAGGTGTGTCATATCCAGAGAAACCAAGTATCACTAATCCTTGTTGTATAACCTTCCTATATTAGAGCAAAGTAAAACTCTATTTGTTAATGTTCAAAGACTTAGAGTAAATACTATGTTCTAACATTAAACCTAAACTAAGAGCATGCTGGTGTTAGTCCCACCTCTATAGCAGAGGAGAAACCATTAATTCTGCAACATTTTTTTTCAGACATCTAATTTTTCACAAGACTGTACTCATTTTGGACTTCTTTGACTTCTTTATCAGCATTTTTAGGATTTAGATTTCTTTTGTATATTGTCTTCTATTAGACTAAGTTCTTGAGGTCAGGGACTGTATTTTTTTTTATATTAACATATCCAGCAGTTGGTACATCGCCGGCACATAGCAGGCAACAAATGGATATTGATAAAGTTCTACTATCCAAGTTATATCAGGCTTTGAAATATGAAAGAGCAATTCCTCAATTGATAAATGATCATAAATTAAAGGAAGTTTTCCTGGTGTTTCTTTCTGGAGGTGTTCTGTGAATTCTTTCAAGGATTATTTTGTCTTCTTATTCTAGTATATTTGGACTGTTTTCCCCTGATAATTTCATGAAAGAGATTTTCTTTTTTGATCTAGACTTTCTAGTAGACAAATAATTTGTAAATTTTCTCTTCTGGATCTATTTTTCTGTGTCATTTGTTTATCCTAAAAGGTACAATATGTTTTTCATTTTTTTCAGCCTTTTGATTTTGTTTGATGAAATCTTGATGTCTTAAAGATACATTAGTTTCTATTTGTTCAGTTCTAATTTTTAGGGTTTTATTTTCTTCAATTAGTTTTTTGTGTTTCCCTTTTCAGTTGCTTAATTTTATTTTTTGTTGAGTTGCTGCCTTTTCTAGTTGGAACATTTTATTTTTTGAAGAAGTATATTCTTTTTGCAGTTATTTATTTGTACTTTTAAAGGAATTTATTTCTTTGGTCATTTTTGGCCAATTTTTGATCAATTTTTCATAATTTTTCTGCATGAATCTCATTTCTCTTTTTTATTTCTCTTCTTTTTTTCTTTGGTTTTTTAAATTATTTTTAAAGCTCTTCTATGAGGGTTTGGATTTGATTCCAATTCATAGATTCTTTTGAGCCTCTTATGTTGGTAATTTATCACTGTTTTCTTCTTCTGAGGTAACATTTTAATCATTTCTATCTGGCACAGTAGCTATTTATGGTTAATGTTCTATTTGCTTTTTGCTCATTTTGATTATTTGCACTCTGCTTCTGGGGTATAGGGAGTATAGATCCAAGCATTTTGGTCTAGGACTAGGGTCTTATCCATGACTTATCACTGGTCAAGATGTGGCCTATGCAGTCTAGGCATCTTGTCTTTTGCCCCAGTGTTTCCATGGTATAGACTTTGTCAGGGGTTGTGACATACCCTGCTGGCTTGCTATCTAGCTGCCAGAACCTATGTTGCTGTCTAGTCACTGAATCTGGACTGCACTGTGGCTAAAAATCTCTACTGGCTTTCCCACTCTCCCACATAGCTGTACTTTACTTCCCTTTTTCTGCCAAAGAGACAGACCTTTATTGAAGATCTACAGTTGAAAATTTGCTTCAATATTTTATTTTTTAGTGGAATCTGTAGCTTCATTGTCCGTATAGACAATTTTAGCTGTTTCATTTAGCTTGTGTAGGAAAAAGCTCCTGTGGCATGCTAACTTCATGATGCCATCTTGGCATCATTCTGAAAGTCTCCCCAAATAGGCAGATTTTAAAGGAACAAATCCAATCTATCAAGAATCATATTTGTGTATATATATATATATATATATATATATATATTCCAAATCACTGAAATGAGAGAAATGCAATAACAGAAGTTTAAATTTTATACTCCTCAGATTCACAAAGATTACAAAACTAAAATAACAGCTATTTTAGGGACAACAGAAGATAAGCTTATATCGCAATACTTTTATTCAATGAGGAAGAGTAGCTATTTTATCATGGTAGCCAGGTATCGTAGTAGATAGAGTGCTGCCTGGTGTCAGGAAGACTCATCTAGGTAAATTCAAAGCAAGCTCAGTCACTAAGTCACTGTGTGACCCTAGATAAATCACTCAATTCTCTTTGCCTCAGTTTCTTCATCTGTAAAATACCTGGAGAAGGAAATAGCATATCACTCTAGTTATCCTTGTCAAGAAAATCCTAAATGACCATGGAGAGTCTGAAATGACTGAAATAGTATACTATTAATGTCAAAGACTAGTAATAGAATAGTGTTTGTCCCAGGATCATTTTAACTGAACTTCAATAAAAAATATGAGAATGAAGTTAAAAGCAACAATAATAAGGAATGATTACAAGTAATAAAATATTTAGGATGAAAGCTTTAGAATCAGAAGGGAACATAGAGGTCATCTATTTCCACTCAACATTTTCTAGATGACAAAGATAAAACTCAAATAAATGAGTTGTTCAACATCACACAGTTAAATGACAACTGTGATTTGTATTCTGGTACCATGAAACCATTTTTAGACGTCATGTTTAGATTTACAAATCTAAATCTACAAATAAATATTGTCAGAGGACTAGGCACAAAGGCAAGCCTTCTCTGCCTTTGCATTTCTGTGTAATATGACATAGAAATGGATGACTTTGGAGACAAGGAATCAGATTTATAGTTAGAAGGATCCCCAGAAGACTCTAAGGCCAATCTTATTTGACAGATAAGGAAAGTACAGACCCAAGATTTTAAATGACTCTCTCAGACTTATACAACTAGTAAGCATGTGAGGTGGATTTTGAGGTCTTCTGAATCCATGTCTACTGCCCTACCTACCTATTTTTGTTCTCTTAAGAGGTTGGGTTTCTTGGTAGGATAGCCTTCTGTCCCAGAATACCCTGTTTTAATAGGAGAAAATGCTTTTTTAATCAGCCTTAGAAATAAGATTTTATTTTTAAACAGACAATATATCTATTTTTTTAAAAAAAGTACTATGACACTTTAGACTTACCCTTCAGAAAGGGTAAGAAGAATAATGAAAAATATGGACTTTGAGTGAATAATTAGAAGTAAACTGTCTTTCTTCTAGATTTGATTTTATTCAATTATTATTTACTAAGTACTGAGGCTATAAAGACGAAAATTTGCTCTACTCTTAAGGAATTTAAATTCTATTGAGTCTTAGACTATACATCTAAGTAAATAAAGACAAACCAATCCTTGTAGCATATTAATTTATGACACATGATGCACTCTACCTTATGCTAAAGTTATTTAGGTACTTTGATCTTTGAACTCCCCATCTCTCCTAGTACTGTGTCTTGTCTATAATAGGGTTGGAGGAAATGACCATTGAATGAATGAAGGAATAAACTAATGACCTCCCTAGGGTGCATAGTTGCATAAAAGGAGGGGAAAGAAAGGAGTCTAACTAGCAATGCAGGTTCCAAAATCTGATTCTGAATTTTCCAGCTTGCTTGTCATTGTAGAACCAATGAACCATATAATTGACAAATCTCCATTTTTACTTGCCTCATGTAGTTACTGCCCTAATACTCCTCTGGTATAGTACACTGCTTTTTGCCTACAGTCATTAGCCCAGCATTCACTGATGCTGCTGCTGTTAAGTATATGCATTTCTTTTCTGAATTCTTACAATAGACTAAATTATTGCTTGGTGTGGTCCCAGTCTGTGTGCTAAGCTTTCAATGATGGATAAAATTTGCTCACTTAAATTATGAAAGCCAATTCTAGTCACACTCATTTTTATGAGACATTGTACAGTTCCCAGTTAAACAAACCCTTATGGACTCAAGGTGTTACTTGTACTACCGACTGTTTGCTTTACTCTGGGTCTTTCTCACCTGGTCTGCTTGTTGTCAGCTATTTTATAATGCTTAAGCAGAAGAATCTTTAACCACTCCAGCTGTTAAAACATTAGTACATGCTTTAGTGAGCTCAGATTTAAATTATTCTAATAGCCCTTTAGGGGATCTTCTTGTTTCTTTTACTTTAAAGTTGTCAAAAAGCAGCAGGGATTAAAAAAAATCTTTTTCACTTTCTCAATGTGCTCATATTTCCACATTATTTTCAGAGAAGCCCTGATAAATCATTAGTTAGAGGTTTAATTATAAGATAGTTTTGTGTTTAAAATTAATGGGTCAACAATTCTGTGGCTCTGCTTTTGACTATGTACTATCTCTGCCCTTATGGGAATTATAAGTCCTTTCAGAGATTATTTTTGATTAATTTGAATTTCATATTAAATGCAATATAATCAGATATGAACAAACCACCAGGAAACTTAGAGAATGCTATCCTAAGTGAGGTATTAAAGAGTCTCTTAACTCTCTTGATAAATTCCAGCTTCCCTACTCTGTGAAACCTTTCCTGGGTCTAATTTAATTTATTCAAATTGTACTTATTAAATATACTGAATAGAGTGCATCTTATATATCACATCTTATCAATTGACAGACATTTGAAAAGAGTTCTACTCTCTTCCAGGTACTGTTTTAGGCACTGGAAATAGAAGGATAAAAATGAAACAGTTCCTGTCCTGAAGGAGCTTACAGTCTATTGGGAGAGAATAAATATGCCAAATAAATACAAAGTAAATTGTTTTGAAAGGAGAGCTTTTCTTTGAGCCTGGATGTTAAGGCAATGTCCCAGGAAATGGGAGATGCCATCTGAGTTGAACTTTGAAGGAAATTAGGAATATTAGGAGACTGAGGTGAAGAAGGAGAACATTTTGGGTATGTGCTTTCTTATTCTCTGACTATAATAAAGAATTTAGTGGTTTATTATAGTTTAACTTCTAAGTTCATCATAAAGTGTTTTGCAAACCATAAAATGCTATTTAAGTATGAGTTGTTATTCCACATGTGTCTTTTCTTCCTCAAACTTCTTGTGGGTAAAAACTGTTAAATGCATACTATTATATTTAAATAGTTAATTTAATTTCTTGTGCAGCCTCTAGTGCCTTTTAAGTTTAAGCTATTTCATGGGATGTAAATTTTACTCGATAACTTTAAGCATTTCTTAGTTAAAAAGCCAAAGAAAGAATCTCAATTGTCCTTGACACAGTGGTGATATAAAAATCCTTCTCAATCAAATTATTTGTGAAACTTCTAATTATAATTTGTTCTGTAACCTTTGTTTCCTAAATATGAATTTGTTTACTCCTTGTTTGACTTTTGTGATATTGAAGGAAGCATAGGATTATGGATCCATTTTCTCTTTAACTTAAATGTTTTAAGAAGATTGTACAAGATTACAATATGTAAAAGGATTATTATGTTACTCTATTATAATTTTGCCTATAAGAAACCTTCTTAGAATCTTCATGGTTTTTTCTCCAAGGACTGAAGTTATGATTGAGCATAATGATAATAATAATAATAATAACAATAATAATAATTCTTATTTCAAAGCTCTTAAAGCTCGTAAGTCCCCAAAGATATATTTACCTTTCAATAGTCATCCAGAGGACATAAATAATTCACAACAAAGATATTTTCTAGAATAGTAAGAAGAGTTCTTGGAGAAATATCTCCTGATTTTATATGTTAGATAACTGCTGTCAAAAATATATTTATCACAATGATGAAATTATAGAGGTAAAAACCAAGAACCTTGAACCTTTGGTAATAATCTTCTGGGAATGTGTCTGTTCTTTGGTTAAGTTGAGGATATTCTGTGGTGCTAACCCTCTTACTCTTGCATTTATGATCTTTCATAGATAACTTGAGATGGTAAGTAATTTGATATATTATACATGTATAATTATATAAGACATATTTCCATATTAATCATGTTGCAAAAGAAAACTCAGACCAAAAAAAAAACTCATGAGAAAATAAAGTAAAATATAGTATGCTTTGATTTACATTTAGACTTCATCAGTTCTTTCTCTGTGGATGGATTATATTTTTTCATCCTGAGTCCTTTGGAATTGTCTTGAATCATTTTATTCATGAGAATATCTAAGTCATTCACAATTGAGCAAATCATGATATTTCTGTCATTGTGTACAATGTTATATTTGTTCTGTTCACTTCACTTTGCCTTCATTCACATCAGTATTTTTAGGTTTTTCTGAAACCATCCTGCTTGTCATATCTTATTGTATTCCATTACAATCATATGTCACAGTTTGTTTAATCATTTTCCTATTGATGGACGCATCCTCAATTTCCAATAATTTGCCAACATAGAAAGAGTTGCCATAAATATTTTTGTACATACAGGTCTTTTCTCCTTTTTTTGAAATACTCAACATTTTTTAAAAGGAAGAGCTATCAGTGCTATGTATGTTTGACAAAGAAATTATGGTAGTGAGAAATTAAATGATTTCTCACATCAATAAAGTTCTTGACAGAATGGATTTTTTTTAAAGTTTTTGTTTTTCCTGAAATCCTTCCTTCCTCTACTTTTGCAACTCATTAAGCCTTTGTTCTAGATTTAATAAAACTAATAAACAGAGTCCCTATTAAAAGACACATATGATAGTATATGTAAAATTTCACCTTGTTTTACAGCATAGCGACCTTATACATCCATTGTTCCCCACTTCTCCACACAATAACATTTCCTTTATTCATCTCTTCTCTAGTTCCAAAATTGGACAAAGCTTTTAGTTTCTTTTATTTTCCTTTTCAGTCACACTGTTATAATCATTGCATATGTCGTTTCCTGGTTCTATTTATTTTTCTCTGTACCAATTCATATGGGTCTTTCCATGTTTTTCTAAATTTCTCATATTTGTCATTTCTTATGAGATAATGACATTTAATAATATTCATATAATATAATGATAGAACTTATATAGCACTTATTACAAGCCAGACACTATACTAAGCATTTGAAAATATTATCTAATCTAATACTCACTACAGCCTTAGGAGGAAGTTACTATTTTCATCCTCATTTTTCAGTTGAGGAAACTAAAGCAAATAGGCTAAGTGACTTGCCCTAGGTCAGATAGCTAGTGTCTGAAGTTAGATTAGAATTCAGGTCCTCCTTATTGCAGAGACAACTCTCTCTATACTATACTTAATCCCCTTCTCTAGGTGCAACTCTATCAACCTAGCTGCCTAGTTTATAATATTAATGTTAATATTGCAATCAATATTAATGTTCAACTACAATATTAATCAATACATAAAAAATTAATTTTTAGGTTTTTGGTGTAAAAAAGTGGTGCTACGAATATAATGGATTATGGGATTTTTTTTTGTCTCTCACTTGCAGTATATGAGATAGAGCTATTTTTAAGAGGCCCCAAAAGGAAAGAATTCTTATTTTGAGGATTTTGCCATCTATATTTTACTACATGGGGTAAAGATAAATTAGGAAGCTGCTTTTTAGGTTGATAAACTTCAGTAATTCTTTACAAGTCTATATTATATACAAAATCCTTATATACTTCAACTAAAGGAATGTATAACCATTGTATTTTAATTTTGATGTAATACAATTAATTTAATTTCTTGAATAGCCTTTTAAGGTGAAGCAAAAATGTGTGAATACTTAGTAGCTTTGAAATGTGTGATTTTTTGTTATTTTGACTTATGATATTGATAAAGTTGCCTTATCAATCAACCAAAAACAATTATGAAACTCCTTCCTTTTTATTCAGTAAGCCTGTATAATTCCAAGGTTACTATTACCCTTATCTCCCTTTGTTTATTTTCATCACCTTGTCTTGCATCTTATTGGAGCATAGTTATCATTGTCAATGATATATCTTGAAAGATATCTGTGCATAAGAAGTATTAGAAAAATTAAATTATATTGGTTTTAAAAGGCTGAAATAATAGGGACATTTGAATATTGTCATACCTAAGAAATACAATTTGTTATAAGATGGTTACAAAATAACACAAGAAAAAAGTGTATCCTTTATTTAAAAAAATTATTTATTTAAGGTAATGGGTTAAGTGACTTGCCCAAGATCACACAGTTAGCCAATTATTAAGTGTTTGAGGTCACATTTGAACTCAGGTCCTCCTGACTCCAGGGCTAGTGCTCTATCCACTGTGCCGCCTGGTTCCCTCTAAGTGTATCCTTTATTGAGAGTACCTTATTTCCTGAAAGCAAGTTCCATACTTGCTCTCTCTTTTCTGAAGTCATTTCACAGATTTTCAAACTGAAATGAAAACTGTGAGAATTAATATTTGGGAATAGATGCCAAATGTCCGGTAAAACTAGTGAAGAATAGCAAAATGAAATGTTTTCTTATATGGTATTTTAGAGCTACTATAATGATAATGATAATAACAATAATAACAATAATAACAACAACAACAACAATAATAATAATAATAATAAAATACTTTGATGTATGCCAAATATTTTACAAAGGTTAAATCATCTAGAGTTTTGGATTCAGAATCAGTCTGAGATTCAAGAAGGCCTAAGTTCAAATCCCATCTCTGACACATTCTGACTATGTCACCATGTACTATTATTGTTATCTCTATGTGACCCTAAGCAACTCTCTGAATCTATAAGATACAGAACAATTACTGATATGCATTAGGGAATTTTCATACAGGGAGCTCCCTTCACCAGTAAAATCACAATTCTAGAACAAAAAAAAAGAAGAGAAAAGGAAAAAAAATTGACACTTTTGGGGCATGTCAATAGTAATACATTGTTTTGGTTCACTTTTTGAAATATATGTCTAGTGTGTTCATTTTCCACTGTAAATGTCTTTATATTTACCTATTTGTATACTTAACAAATTTGAGGTAAAAGCATGTAAATTATTTCTATATGATGAGCATTTCAGCTTTTATAAGTCTTTGAGATCCCATAGACAAAAGTAATGAGTTATAGTGATTTACTGTAGATACTTTCTTATTGGTCAAATGCCGGATCTTGTGCTTTTGAGAGTAAGCTATTTAAATCTTGGTGATTGCTTCATCTCTGTCGTTTTGGATAACACAGAAAGATTCATCTGTCTTTTGTTTTGCATTCAAAACTAGGAAAAAAGATAACATCCTATCAATTTTCCTTCCCTTAGTTATTCTTCAACATAAAGTACCTCCTGCTGACCTATTCAATGTGTAGTTTCTATACTAAAAAATGTACCTTTCTCCAAATTCTCTCTTTTTATTGCAGTAAAGAAATAAATCATAGAAATGGTAGGACATTTCTTTTGAGCAAATAAATAGGGCGTTATATAACTCCTGAGCAGAGATGGTGATAAATATGCATTTTTATAACTTCTTATCATGTATATTGGTGACTGTGGGTCTATAAACAGTAACCATATTTTCAAAATAATAAGGCAAAGTTGTTAAGTTTGGGAAGCAGAAGGCAATTATTGATTTTTTACCCACCTGTGTTTTTAAAGTTACCTGTCAAAAAATTGCGTCTCCTTAGCCTTACTACTTGCCTTGTATAATTTCACTCCTTCCCAAAAAGAATAGATTTTTTTCCATGTGGATAAATACTTAAGCAAATCTATGATCTCATTGACATTACTCCTTCCAATAATGCATATACTTTGAATGTGATGGAACACTATTGTTCTATAAGAAATCATGAGGGATGGGACTTAAGAAAAGCCTAGAAAGATTTACATGAACTGATGCTGAGTGAAATGAATAGAACCAGATGAACATGATGTACACTAACAACAACATGAGGTAATGATCAACTAAGATGTACTTGTTCATTTCAGCAGGTCAATAATCAAAGACAATTCTAAAGGACTTGTGATAGAAAATACCATCCATATCCATAAAGAGAACTGTGGAGTTTAAATGCAGACCAAAGTTTACTATGTTCAACTTTTAAAACTTATCTTATGCATTGTCTCTTTTTTTCTCTCTAATTCTTTTTTCCTTTTGTTTGGATTTTATTCTTCTTTCACAACATGATTGCTATGTTTAGCATAATTACACATGCAGAGCTTACAGTAGATTGTTTTCTGTCAGAGGGGAGGAAAAGTAGGAAGGGAGAAAAATGTAAAATTCAAAACCTTGCAAAATAATTATTGGTGAAACTTACCATTGCATGTTGTTGGAAAACTAAATAAATAAAACATATTTAAAATTTAAAAATAGTACATACTCTTATTCCTTTTCATTCCATGGGATTCTTCTCCATGTCTGATGTAGAAAATCTACTGCATTTTTGGAGCTTTTCCTCTAAATAATTAAAACTTTTGAGTAGTGCTATATTAGTATTCAGGATGTGCTGTTGGGATCCCTTGCAGTTTGATGACCAGATCACTGCTTTTTCTGATTATACATTTCCTGGGTAACGTATTTCATGCCATCCATCATTATTTATTATATAATAAGGTTTACTTACAACTCTCATGTTTATTTCCATTGTTTTTTGGGTCAGCACCAGTTTGATTCTTTGGAGACTGTGGTATTTTATAAGTTGTTATGTTAGAGGAGCACAAAATGAAACTGATATTAAAGTATTGCTAGTGTGTGTATGCTAGGAGGCATCTTGAGATTATTAAAAGTTCTATTCAGTTTCCTATAGAGCCCATCCTTCTATGGGCTTACTGTTTATCAAATATAGTTTGCTTAGATTTTGGCAAAACTTTTGATAAAGTATTCATACTTTATCATACTTTTCTTTGAAGAAGATGAATTTGACAGGAAAAAGAAATAGATGACCAGGATCACAGAGTATTTAAGGTTTTATGTAGCATGATGGGAGACTTCTAGTAGAGTGCTACAAGGATCTGTGGTTGAGCCAATACTTTTAAATTATTTTTTAAAATCAATTACATATATATATATATATATATATATGTATATGATATCATCTTCTAATTTGCAAGTGACACAAAGGTAGGAGGGATAATTGGCACAGTTGAAGACAGTCAGGACTCAGAAAGACCTTGACAGGCTAGAGAAGTGGTATCACACTCAAATAGAAACACATCTCTATGGATTGTATAATGATTTAGAAAGCCACAAATTATCATTATCTATGTTGTATTGTATTTTTATTTATTTTGTTTAACATTTATAAATTAAATTATTAAACAATTCTCAATTTTAATTTTGTTTGGAAAATGCTTTGGAGTTTTGCAGGCCTTAGCTGACAGCAAGTTTGACACCTAGATCATTGGGCTACTTCTAAAATGACAAAATTCTATAGGAATGGTGTGGATATATAGCAATTATTTTGAAAAAAACATTGAGGGTTTTAGACTACAAGCTAAGTATGTCAGTTGTTTGATGTGTGACCTCAAAAATGCATACAATCTTAGACTGTATTAAGAGAAACAGAGTAAGTGAAATTCTGGAATATTATTGAAGGGATTTTATCATCTATTCACTGAAGGGAATGATGCAAGAGATATGAAGAATCAACAAGACATGGTCAATGATATATGTTGAGTGAGGGGGCAGCTAGGTGGCAGCTAAGTAGCATAGTGGATAGAGCATTGGCCCTGGAGTCAGGACCTGAGTTCAAATCTGTATGCAGACACTTAATAATTGCCTAGCTGCGTGACCTTGGGTAAGTCCCTTAACCCCATTACCTTAAATAAAAATTAAAAAAAAAGATACGTTGGGTGAAAGAGGGGAATATATGAGAAAATTTAAGCACAGATTGAGTGGTTTACATAAATTACACTCAATGATTTTGCCCAAGTCTACTGATTTCTGCTTATAACTAGGAATGAATTTCAAATTAAAGATAAACCATCATTTTGTTCTGGGGGGGGGCTAGGTGGCATAGTGAATAGAGCACCAGCCCTGGAATCAGGAGTACCTGAGTTCAAATCTGGTCTCAGGCAAATAATAATTACCTAGCTGTGTGGCCTTGGGCAAGCCACTTAACCCCATTTGCCTTGCAAAAAACCTAAAAAAAAAAAAACCCCAAACATTTTGTTCTTAATAACAAGATGATACATTGACTTCTAATGGGTATAAAATTGTGCTGATCATCCACATTCTCCCTAACCAATCTCTTTTGTGACCAGCAGAATGAGGTTGGATGTTAATCTGTATTTTCAAATTACAACAAAGTTAGTTGTTTCATTCAAGAACTGCACTCACAACCATGATGTCCACATCATGCTCTGATCAAATGGGTTAACCAAACTTTTTAGATTAAAAAAAGTAAGCCAAAATAATCTTTAATTTTGAAAATAATTACTATTATTCCAACTGATATATCATTATGTTGTGAGGAATAGAGGATTCAATATAATTTGAATTAGATTTTACAGTTTGAAAAACCTAAAACTATAAATTTATAAAATTTTGGTCCATAACGCTTGTCCCCTGCTTTCAGTAACACATGCAATTCCTCTTCTATTTCTTGGCTTTTGCTGTTTGATAAATTCATAGTTTTATAGATGAGGAAAGTAGGCATTCTTCTATCATTTTCCATAATAGTACACTAAGAGAAAACAACATCTACCTACCTTATATTTACTCAGAGCACTTCCATAGACTCTCACATAAACAAAAGCAGAGATTAGAAAACAGAAGCAAAATGTTTAATACATCTTAGGAGGTTTGATACTTTATTTTTAAAAAAATCTTCTCTCATTTCATATAGGATCTAGACACAAGGATCAATTCTTTAATTTCTCCATACACACATATATAAATACACAATACTCACACACAGCACACATGTAGAATACATATATGCATGCATGTTTGTATGTGTATCCATGTGTATCCAAGTCTGGAATGTGAATGCATTCTTTTCTTGCAGTACATGTGTGGTCATATTTGTGGAAGTAGAAAGGATGAGAGAAACAAGAAAGGAGAGAGTGTGTGATATGACATAGCCATTAATTCTTAGTAAAAGAGAGAGTGAAACAAATCTCATGAGTAAAAGAGGCCACCCAAATTTATTTATATTTGGCCATGTGGAAATAGACAAATTATTGGTGTGGATTATTCCAAATGCAATAGAACTTCTGGGTAATTAATCTTCATTAGTTTCTGTGCAGTCACCTAAACTAGATTTATTGAAAGCATATAATGAACCAGGGGCAGGGATACCTCTAGAGCAAAGTAATCATCTTCCAGCTGGAAATTCTCAACGTCCTTGCCTTCTGTAGTTGACTCATATGTATGCAGTCAGACACAGGGAGAGAAAATGATTAATAAAGAATAATATTTGACACTTCTAGAATGTTTTCTAGTTTCCAGAGTCTTTTACTTAACAACAATCTTGTTGGTAAAATGTGTGAATATCATCATCACCATTTTCAAGGTTACTGGTTCTTAAACAATTTTTGTGTAGGATCTCTGGCAGTTTGGTAGGGTTAGGGTTAGGGTTGGGTTATGAAAACTTTGAATCCCTTTTCAGAATAGTGTTTTGTTGCTTACATATATAATTGAAGAAAAAACTAAATTTCAGTTATAGGTAAGTGAAAATAAAAATAATTTTTTCCCTTTCAAATTCACAGACTCCATTTATTCCATGGACCCCCTTCTTTAAGGGTTTATGAATTCCAGGTTAAGACTCCTTGCTTCAGAGTGAATTGTTGAAACTCAGACAATTTAAGTAACCTACCTGAGGTCTGTAGTTAATAATTTTGATACCCAGTCTATAACTCAACTCTTATAATTCAAAGTTCAGATCTATTTCTTTGGTATATCCCTATTTCTCAGTTCTCAAACTGCCTAGACAGTACAATCATGATTTATTATGCATTATTTGTCATTTAATGGATTGTTGATGGACCTATGTACATTAGCATGAAATGTGAAACTTAACCAATCCATACATGTCCATAGAATCAAAGATTTAAAGATATATGGGACCTTTAATCTAAACCATTAGTCTACATATGAAGAACTTGAAGTTTAGTGATATGCCCATGAACTCAGATCACTTGAACTCCTGATCTAACATTCTATCAAGGACATCATGCTACCTATGTGGGTGTATTGAATATATGCATGTAGGCACACACACAAACACAGAGTCATTTACTGTTCTATTGAAATCCTCCATAAAAAAATCTTAACCTTATTTTCTTATTATAGCATAGAGACAATTCTAGTTTTACAAAGCACAAACATCAACAAGTTAGAGAAGTTTCTGATAAGGACCAGTTACAGATTATGCATGTTATTTTAAGAGTAGTTTAGCTAGGTTTGAAGAGTCTAGTCATAGCAAAGTCTAGTAATAGTTAATGCCATTTTAGACTAGAAATATCAGGTTAGAAAATGAAATGAAATAATCCTTATCACTTTGTAGACTCTTTTATTTCTTCTGGGACCATGGTTAGTTCTTTACCACCTTCAGAGAATTGAGAATCTCTCTGTCTCTGCTATTTGCTCAAGTTTCTATGGGTTATGTTCCTCTCAATTTTCAGGGTTTAAGATTCCCAGTTCTATTTAACCATGTGATAGAGTTATAAAGAAATATTTACCCCACAATAATTTAAAAAGGAATATTTACTATAGAAGAATTAAAAATGCTCAGTCTTTATGTAATGGCTATTTGTCATACAGAAATTATTCAAGATGAATGCATTCAAGTTCTTCTTTCTGGGAAACAGAAGACTAGTATAGGCAGAACCCACTATTATATGTATGTTTTGGGCATAAAACCTGACTTTTTCCACCAGGAATAAGGTCCAGAGGAAATCCGCCTAAACTTCTAGGGGATCACCTAGGTATACCCCAAATTTTTGAGATTATTTTGTTTAGATTCTGTGCAGAGAAACCTAGAAAGTTTTGGAAAGAGAAATTTGAAAATCTTGTCCAGAATTCATTTCTCAAAGAACTCATTTCTCATAGAAAGAATTATGTAAGATCTCCCACTTGACAGTTTTGTCATTTGAGAGAAGGGTAGAACTTTGTTATACCTCAGGTCCCAAGTCCCTGGGGGGAGTGAGTGGTCCATTTAGTTTGCACCACCTTTCTATCAGAGACAGGAAGGCAATTTTCATTGCCTTTGCTTTATCTTGTGGTTTGAGAAAGGTCTTAATTTCTTTTCTTTTTTATAGTTTTTTTTGCAAGACATTGGGGTTAAATGGCTTGCCCAAGGCCACACAGTTAGGTAATTATTAAGTATCTGAGGTCAGATTTGAACTCAGGTACTCCTGACTCCAGGGCCGGTGCTCTATCCACTGTGCCACCTAGGTGCCTTGAAAGGTCTTAATTTCTAAGCAAGCAGTAGCATTGTGAAATGTTCTTTTTTGCTAAATGTGCAACACTTTAAAATATTTTGGCAAAATTTTAATTTTCCTCTATATATGTGGAAGTGTATATAGCAATTTTGAGATCACTTCTCTATGACTTGGGAAAGCAAGGACAATGCTTATATCTTTCAGAGACTCTAAAGGACTGTTCTGAATTGGGAATGAATTGTGTTCAAAATGTACCCTTGCCTATTTGCCAGGAACAGCAAATGTATCACATAGGGGAGAGAATAATAGGATATGAGCATATACAACTTCCAGTTGCTGTTACAAATAGTAAAGATAAGCTATTATTTCCATGGTAGGTTGATGGACTTTTTCTGGAAGAGATTTTGGCAATCATAGCTACTTTCTTTATTTGAAAGATGAGGAAACTAAGAGCTGAGTTGACTTAGAGAAATTGACACAACTAGAAAAGGCTAGAACTGCAATGCAAATCTACTTCATTTGTTTCTAAATCAAATTTTGTCAAAGTGACTCATTTGGCAACGTTAATGAAACTAGTGCATTGGACCCCTATAACCTCAATCCTCAAAGTGCCATTCAAGGAAGTAATGATATTTCAAAAGATAAAAATTAGAAAGGCAATTGAATTCCACCAAATATCTACCAAAGAAATTCATGCTGAAGCTGATAAAATTTTAAAGATACTCAGGGAATGATTTCAAGATTTTACAAAGAAGAAAAGACTCCAAAAGAATAGTTCCCACAGAGTTACTGAAAACATGGAACAATTCACTAACTGTATGCTGATTTTCTTATTACTATTATGTCTTTATGAGAAAAAAATCTATGCACATATCAAAAAATGTCCCAGAAGAAACATAAAAAATAGAACTGACAGACTTTTGCATACAATATTTCCATAGTAGAATAGATTCTTATAGTTATACAAACTGAGTGAGAGATCTAAAAACCTAAGATACCACTATGTCTATTTGCTAACATTTTTTAAAAGTTATCTGACTTTGCAGAACACAATGTAGTCTTAAAAACTCTCCTAAAAAGTTAAAATTAAAATGCAACTATAGAGATAACTTTTGTTCAAGGACTCATTGAGCATTGACATTAAATGAAGTATAAAATAGGAAAACATGCTTACATAAAATGTTCATCAATGTCTGTTAAGGAAGTCCAAACAAAACAAAGATTCCCTGTTGAGAATGAAATTCTCCAAATGCTAGATCACATTATAATAATTCTCTGGAGCTTTCAAGTAAAGCTTCTTTGGCAAAAACTTTATAAATGCATAAGAGATTGTTCTTACCATCTACAGTGGAAAAACAAAATGAATGAAAAAAAATCACATAATTCCAAGATTTTGGCCTGATGTTAGATGGAAAGTTTTTTGAGCTGATCTGTTGCCCATCTATTTTTACATTAATTAGATTATTTAACTTTTTATCTATTTATTCATACTTTTTATATGTATCTGCAATGTCAAATGCTTTAAATGGATAGAAGCAACTTAGTGTATTTAAAGGAGCCCTGACTCAGGAGCCAGAGTCTGCTTCTATGTTTACCTATGCAAATTTGGATAGATCATCTAATCTCCTTGGGTCTTTCTTTACTCACCTGTAAATAATAATAATAATAACAACAACAACAACAATACAAACATTTTTATTACACTTCAAGGTTTCTAAAGTACTTTAGATACATTATGTCATTTGATCCTATTAATAATTCTGTGAAGTTGGTACTATCATTAACCATCCCCAGTTTTTCAGATGAGGAAACTGAGATTGAGAAAGGGAAAAAATTTGCCCAGGATCATATGGCTATTAAATATTTGAGCCAGGATATGAACCTTGTTGTTGAGTTCTTTCTGTTTCTGAGTCCAGTACATTATCTACTATGCCACTGAGATGATCTCTGAGGTCTCTTCCAGATGTAGATAGATGATCCTATAACAATAACCTCGTTCAGAAAGAGAATAGGAAGAAATTAGAATGCATGACATTTGGGACATTGTATGATGCTTTCAATAATACCAAATAGCTTGATGCCACAAAAACTCATTTCTTTAAACACGAATATTTTCCAAGTGATGTTATATGGTTATAAATCATAGAACACTGTAAAGAATCAAAATTGCAAGTGACCCAAAGGGCAATGGAAATAATAACAGCAGCAGTAATATATTTTTATAGCATTTCAAGTTTAACATGGAGTTTTTCTCACAACAGCCCTTTAAGGTAGGTCTTAAAATTATTATTATTATTCTCATTTTATACAAAGACACATGATGAGCAAAACATATTAGTAAATGGTTTGCATACTTGAGAGTTAGGTAAAGATGTCATTGAGGTAATGCTTAGAAAAAAAGAATGTGGAAAGAACATTAGCTCTGTTGTGAGAGGACCTTTTGTTAAATCCCACCTGTGTTGCTTCCTACCTATGTGACTTTGGGCAAATAATTTAGCTTCCCTGGGTTGTTTTCTCTTTTGTAAAATGATGAAGTTGAATTAGAAGACCTCTGAGGTCATTTCCAGTTCTGTCTCTAGGTTCTATCAAAGAGAGACAATAGCTATACAGTTTATTTGGCATATTGGTTAACCCAGCCTAGTCAAAGAACCAGTGGAAGATCTTTGTTGTATTGAACAAATCACATAGGATAAGAAGGAATGAAGCAGATATCTTCGGCACTGGAAGAAGGTTTATACACATTGATAGGACAAGGGTTTATTAAATTGTTGCTCATCCTCAGTTTACAGATGAAGGCAATAAGACAAGAGTCTGAATGCAGGTTCAGCACTCTATCCACTGAACTAATCTGCCTTATTGCTTAACATTTATATGTGGAACCATCAGTTTTAGCAAATAGGAAAATATTGAATGCTGTGCATAATAAGTTCTGTTATCTTGGCAGTATACTTTCCAGGAATGTACATGTAGATGATAAATTTGATTCATACATTGCCAGAAATAACTCAATGTTTGGGAGGCTCCAAAAGAAAGTATGGGACAGAAGAGGTATTAGACTACTTACCAAACTGAAGGTCTCCAGAGCTGGTGTACAAATCTCATTGTTGGATGCCTATGAAACTTGATAGTATGCCAAAGCCATGCCAGAAAACTGAATTGCTTCCATTTGAATTGTCTTAGGAAGATTCTGAAGAGCACTTGGCAAGATAAAGTGTTGGACAGTTAAGTCCTTTATTGAGCTAAACTGCTAGGCATTTAAACTCTACTCTAGAGAGAATGATTCCAATGGACTGGTCACAATATTTGAATGCCAAATATACATTTATCTAAATAACTATTTTACAGAGAAATCATATAAGGCAAGGGGTTAGAAGAAGTGGCAAGTGACACTCTCAAGGTCTCCCTGAAGAACTTTGTAATCTATTTTATCACATGGGAAACACTGGCATTGACTGTCCAGCACATTATGAATCAGAGAAGACACTAAATTCTATAAAGAAGTAGAATTGCAGTAGTTCAAAAGAAACATGAGATGAACAAATTTAGTGATATTTCCACTCCAAAGGTTCCTGACCTGTGGTAGAGTCTTCCAAGTTCACTGTTTTGTGATCAGCTGTAGTCAGATATACTTTGACTCCAACATAGTGATGTCATTTGGTCCTCTTCAAAAATGAAAGACAATCACCAACACCAACTGCCTCATTAAGACAAATGGCTTTTCTAAACCAGGCAATTATGTTTGGGAAGAGAAATTCAAAGGACTAACATGCATAATTTCATAACTTTGCTCATACTTAAGCACAACTCTCTATGCTCCTAATCCTTTCTGTGCCTTGTACCAGGACTTTTGGGATAAATTCACTTGTGGCATTATTTCATTTCTAAATAGTGACCTCTTGTTTTCTTTTGAACACAGTCTTTTTATTACAATAATAGCTACTATTTGTATTTTTCATTACTTTAAATGTTCTTTTTAAGCTTGCAAAGGGCATTAGACAAATTATCTCATTTCAATTCAATTTAACAAACATTTATCCTCATAAGAGTAATGTCTAGTTCTGGACTATCTGCTATATTCACAGTCTGTATGCATCATGACACTTCCACTTTGACTATCGTTCTCCTTGACCTTATTATCTGCCAATCCAAATCCAATTTAAATCCTCCCTCTTTTGTGATACATTCACAGACCACTCTAGTCTACAGAGAGCTCTTTCCCTTAAACTTTCATAGAACTTAGTTTATAGACATTTAGTGCTTCTAAATGAAAGCTTTATTGATGATTTGTTGATGACTTTTTCCCCACACAGTTGTTTCTTGACTTTACCATATCAGCATAATGATACTGACAATGTTGACAACTGCAGCAGCACCATCAATCAAACAAAACCTAGCAAAGGTATTTCAATTTCTTTTTTTTTTAAGTCTTTTTTTGCAAGGCAATGGGGTTAAGTGGCTTGCCCAAGGCCACACAGCTAGGTAATTATTAAGTGTCTGAGGTCTGATCTGAACTCAGGTACTACTGACTCCAGGCCTGGTGCTCTATCCACTGCGCCACCTAGCTGCCCCTGTATTTCACATTTCAAGAGAGGTAGTCAGTACATTGAGAAGAATGTTGGTTATGTAGTCTGAGGACTGGACTTCCAATCTGTTCATCATTTATGTTATTTAAATTCTCTGGGCCTCAGTTCCCTTATTTATAACATGAAAGAAATATACTAAAAATCCCTATTTGATCACAATCATTTCACCTCCACTTCAGCCTTGCAACCTCAAATCCTGTTCTTTGTCTTCACTGTGATTCTAATTCTTCAACCTTTTAGCTCATTCCTAGAACTTTACACTATACTCACCTTCCTTTCTTCTGTTCCTTTGATGAACCAGTTTGATTTCACACTGTCCTTGCCCCATTCTCCTATTGCCTATCTTGTCCTGCTAAACCTCAGCCTTAGATTATTCCTATTGTCTGCTGTGTTTGCTCCTACTGATGTCCTGGTAAAAAAAAAAAAAGCTGGAGAAAATCAAATAACCATGCTGACTGGATCCACTAGCAATTTAATATCAACTGGGCTCTTCATTTCACATGGCTCAGATGCTTTTTTCAACTATCTTCTTTATTTTGGTTCATCATGAATAAGTAATCTTTATTGCTGTTCCTACAGGAATAAAGGATTCTATTGTAATTTGTCTCTCTAGCATATTTCTTCCTCTATCATTCTCATTCTCTCCCTTATCTTCAGACTTCCTCTCTTGCTTCCTTACTACATAAAAACAGGTCTATGTGTCCTTTCACCTCTAAAAATTCCATCCACCCCCACTAGTCACTGTGCCATATCTTATCTCCCTTTTTTGGCTAAATTCTTTTAAAAAGTCAAATACAATCCATGCCTCAACTTCCTTTCTTTTCCCTTTCCTCCTGACTCTTTGCAGTTAACTTGCCAAATTTAGTATGTCACACAGCTGAAACTGCTCTAAAATTACTAAAAATCTCTTAATTTCCCAAACTAATAGATTTTCTCCAATCTTTGCCTGTCTTGACCTTTTGGTAGCCTTTGACATTATCAATCATCCTCCTCTCTTGGATACTCTTGCCCATAGGATTTTTATGATGCTATTATATTCTGGTTCTTCTCCTACCTATCTGAACACTCTTCCTTAGTCTACTTGACTGAATTTTTATTCACAATGCTATGGTATTTGGTGATCTCATCAGCTGTCATGGATTCAATTATCATCTTTATGCAGATAATATACTTATTCAGTCCTAACCTGATCCAGACTCAAATGTCTTCTGAACATCTAAAATTAGTTGTCCTGTAGACATATTAAACTTAACATGATTAAAACTAAAATCATTATTTTTCCTCTTAAAGCTTTCATTCTTAACTTTCTGCTAAAGTTCCCAATTCTCCTCCAGCATTCCAACATCATTAATTCCTTATTCACTTTTACTACCTCTACCATCTGTTGCCAAGTCCTGTCCATTTTATTTTCACAGCATTATTCATAAGTTCTCTCTTTTCTCCTCTAGCATCACTACCATTTACCTGATGTAAGTACCTATCATGTCATGCCTGTTCTATGGCAATAGCTTGCTTGTTGATGTCCCCTGGCCACACCTCTCTCTGGATGTAAGTCCATCCTCAACTCAACTCTCAATTTGTTCTTAAAGTACAGTTCTGATGATGTTACTCCCTTTTTCAATTAACCTTTGTGGCTCCCTTTCATCTTCAGGATCAAGTATAAAATTCTCAGTTTGACATTTAAATCTCCTCATAATGTCTTGCTCCTAACTTTCCAGATATTCTTAAATGTAGTCCTTGTTCTCTTTGCTCAGTGAAATGAAATTTTCTGTTTTTCTTCTCATAAAACAATGTCTCCCCCAAACTTCCTACATTTTCACTAGTTTTTCATGCTGGAATTATTTATCTCCTTATCTAAATCTGGTTTCCCTGGATTCCTTCAAGTCTGAGAAAAATTCACATCTTTCATAAGAAACCTTCCCAACCCTGATAATGCTAGTAGCTTACCTTCGTTAATTATTTCCAATCTTTCTCTCTGTCTCATTCTCTTTCCTTATCTCTGTCTCTGTCCATTTGTCTCTGTCTCTATCTTCATCTCTCTCTTTCTCTTTTTCTCTCTTGTTTGTATGTAGTTGTTTTTATATTCTCTGCTTCTATTAGACTTTGAGCTGATGGAGAGCAAAGGCTATCTTTTGCCTTCCCTTGCCTCTCCAGTACTTGGCTGTGCTTAAGTATGAGCTTAATAAAAGCTTATTGACTGAAATTGTTCATTGATTGACTGGGTGGATTCTAGGTTTAAACCTATGATCCAATCTTAACAAGTAGTACAATTAGTACAATGCAGCACAAAGAACCAGAATTTAGGTTGAAAAAGATGACTTCTAATCTTTAAAATTCTTCACATGAAGAAAGAAAATGAAATGTTTCCTTTATGTTATCTATTTCTTTTTCAAGAGTAAGGGAACTTGTTTAATCATTAACTTTCCTTTAAGGTATTTTTTTTTTTTGCTCATGTATTATCTCCTTTACTAGGTTGAGAACTTCTTTAGGACAGGCAGCAATGATATCTTTTTTTTTTTTTTTAGGTTTTACAAGGCAATGGGGTTAAGTGACTTGCCAAAGGTCACACAGCTAGGTAACTGTTAAGTGTCTGAGGCCACATTTGAACTCAGGTCCTCCTGGCTCTGGGCTGTTGCTCTATCCACTGCCCTACCTAGCTGCCCTGATGATATCTTTTACATATTTATGTCTTTCCTTCCCCCAACATTTAGTACAGGTCTTATTTATAACTGGTACATAACAAATGCAATATTGAAGTAAAATAGGAAAAAATTACACTATCTTAGCAACTAAAATTCTTTCTTGATCTGTAAAATAATTTGCTTTGAAAATTTTGTTAAAGAAATAAATCTTTTTTTTTTGTTTTCTTCTACCTAGTTTCACTAGGTTCTCCTGATTCTTTCAAAGTTCAACCCTTATGAATTTCTACTCAACCATCATTGCCAGCAGGCCCAGGAAAAACTAAGACAGCAATTAGTGGTTATAGAATCCCGCAGCTCATAAATTTAAGGAACCAAAGATAGCCAGCTGCAATTTGGTAGAGCTGTGGCTGGGTGATTTGAGGAATCCTTGAAATTCAGAATGTAAAATGTTGCACTATCAAATGTGATGTGATTGTGAAAGACCTGCTGATCCAAACAATTTTCAACCAAAAATATTCTTTATCTTTGAACAGTCTATCATTTTGTATGAATAATCATATGTGTTAATGCATTCTGCATGGAAAATTAAATGCTGTCCTGGAGAAAATAGAGAATCTGTAAAGTTTGCTTCTTAGACTGCTTCTATAACTCCTTAGGCTACTTAGGATATGATCATTCTTTTGAGTCATTCTAAGACATTGGGCCAAATAATACTACAATTGCTGTGAATGCATTTTTGAAATGATAAATAAATGTTATGTAAATAAATGATAAAATGTATATGGAGACTAATCTAATTCTAAATAATTTGTCAGCCAATGAATAAATCATAAAAACAAGTAACATGATGTTTAGTACTAGTAAAAACTTATTAATGCTTGTTGATTTAGTGAATGATAGATAATTTAATAATAAATGGTAAGAATGCTATGATGTGCAAAAACTTTTGGACTGCAATCAAAGTAGCCTTTTGGGAAAAATGTATATCTTGTGCTCATTCCTCAAGCAAAAAAAAGAGAAAGAATAGATTAGTGAATTCATCATGAATCTAAGAAGCTAGAAAAGCAAGAAATAGCTTAATTAAATACAAAAATGAAAATTCTAAATATCAAAGAAGAGATACATCATATTAAAATAAAAATTGCAGTGATTAAAAAACTTAGAAACTTTTTTTATAAAAAACCCAATAGAGAAATCATTAGATAATTTGATATAAACAGGAAGAGAAAACCAAATTGCCAAAGTGAAAACTGAATAAGGATAATTCACAACATATAAAGAGTAAATAAAGGTAATTATTAGAAATTATTTTGCCCAATAACATGATAAAATCATGATAGCTTAAGTAATATACAAATTATATATAAAATTTCCTGATCAGCAAAACATTATTACATAAATACATTGAAAAAAAGGGGAAAAGTCATCCAATCAATTTCCTTCTATTAGATGAATATAATCTTGTTGCCTAAACCAGGGAAAGATAAAGGTGAGAAGGAAAATGATATACCAATATAACTACTAATATAGAATATAGAATAGACTATCAAAACATTGAATAAAATACCAACAAAGCAATGCTTTGATAACTTAATAAATGACTTCACAAAGTGATACAATGAAATTCATATCAGGATTTCAGAATTCGATATTAGAAAAACCATAAGCGTAACATATATTAATGATAAAAATCATAATGGAAATAATAAAAATGTGATTATTTTAATAGATTCAGAAAAAAGCTTTTGATAAAATGTACTTCCTATTTGTATTAAAAATATAGCAATCAAAAGACTTTTTCATATTATAATAATCCCTGCTTATCTAAAATGAAGAGTCAGCATTTCTATACTAGAGAAATGCAAGAAGCATTTCTAATAAGACCAGGGGTAAAAAAAGGATGACCATTATCATTACTATTATTTGATGACATTCTTGAAAAACTAACTAAAGCAGTTATAGAAGAAAAAGAAATTTAAGGAATAGGTACATTTAAAGGAGAAATAAAATTTTTGCCTTTTTCAAATCATACAATGCTTTACATAGAGGACCTTAGAGATTCAATCAAAATTAAATGAAACAATAACTTGAGTAAAATAACCAGATATAAAAATACAATTATAAAAACCATCTAAACCTAGCAGAGACAGAAAAATAAATTCCATTAAAAATGAAGGCTGTATAAAATACTTGGAAATTAACTTGTGAAGTTACAGATAAAAATCATAGTAATATAGGCATCAAACACTTTTTTGCAGGAATTATGGAAGGCAATTGGATAAATATTAGTTTCTCATGATTAGACCATGCTAATAAATAAAAGGATAATATTCACTACATTATTTTATAGATTCATGGTCATGGCAATCAAGTAACCAACAAGTTACTTAATATACTTAGATAAAAAAAATATGATTTGGAGGAATTAACAAGACAAGAATCTTAAGGGAAATACTGAAAAAAAAGTGGGAATAAAGGGATCTTTGTGAATCATTTGAAACTTTATTGCTTTATAGTAATCATCAACTATCTTAGGAGGTGGTTAAAAAAAGAAACAATGACCAGTGGAATAGAATAATATTAACTAAGACACAGAAAGATTAAAAATTAATTGCATAGTGTTTAGTAATCCCAAAGACTTGAACTACAGGGTTGGAATACTATCTTGGGAAAGTATTATTTATTAGTTGGGATAGTATTCAACCAAAATTTCATGAAAAATTAGAAGACAGTTCGGGAAAAATTAGGTTTAAACCAACTCTGTGTATACTGTACAAAATCATAACAAGCTCCAAATGAATATGTGTGATCTAAATACAAAGTTCATATAATCAACTTGTTGTTTGTTCTTCAAAGAAGGTGATGCCATGACAAGTACTTGGTTTGGACTTGAGTAAGGAGGTGCTGTGCTAAGTCACTAGCCTCACTTTCTCCTCTAGAGCCATCTGGGTCCAATGACCAAATATGAATCAGGACAAATGGAGATTCTCTGAATGTGAGGTAATGAGGGTTAAGCCCAAGGACACACAACTAGTAAGTGGCAAGTGTTTAAGGATGAATTTTAACTTCCATCCTCCTGACTTCAAGGCAGTGCATTGACCACTGTAGCACCCTGATGCCCTATAATCAAATTAGAGGAGAAAAGGAGATAATTTTACACTCTAGATAAAAGGAAAGTTCTTCACCAATAAATATATGTCTATTGACATAATTTAATATAAATTGGCATGTTGATATGGTTTTACATAGCAAAATGTCATTATAAATAGAATGTGTATAGCTAAATGGGAATAAATCTTTGCAATACATTTTTCTATAAACTGTCTAATTTATAGGACTCTCTCTCTCTCTTCTCTGCCCCCCCATCTTTCCAACCACTTGCATTTATAGTTAATGGGTATGACTTGAAGAAAGGATCAACAAAGGAACTGAGAAAGAATTGTCAGATATGAGGATGAGGAAATGTCACAAAAAGTGAGGGAGGAATGAGTACCCAATAAGAGAAGATAATCAATATTATTAAATCCTACAGAAGAAGAGAGAAAAGTAAATTCATTAGATATAGAAATTAAGACATTAGAGGTTCCTTGTCATATAATCAGTAAGATGGAGGACTAGTCAGTTGATATACATTTAATAAAAAGCTATGGGAAATGCCAGGGACACACAAAAATGTCAATGAACTAACAATGTATTGGAAACTATAAACAAATGAAATGTGTAAAAAAGATGTATTATGGAAAATGCCATCCACATTCAGAGGAAAAAACTATGGAGTTTGAATGCAAAGCAAAGCATGCTGTGTTTTTGAAACTTCTTTTATGTTTTTTTTCTTACTCATCTATTTTTACTTAGTTTTAATTCCTTTTTACAAATACGACTAATATGGAAATATGCTAAATCTTTCATCAGATTGTTTGTTACCATGGGAAGGGGGGAGGGTGGAAAAACATGGAACTCATATACTTGCATATGGATGAATGTTGAAAACTACCTTTGCATGTAATTGAAAAAATAATTTAAATTTAAGAAAAAAATTTATACAGGATAAATAAATAAATAATTGAAGGAAGGTTCTACACTTATGAGGGGAATGGAAAAGACTACCTGTAGAAGATTACAGTTCAGTTAGGTCTTAAAAGAATCCAGGAAAACTAGTAGGAAATTAGAAAGTTCAGTATTATTGTCATGGAGGATACCTAGAGAAAATGCCTGGACCTGAGAGATGAAGTGTTTTGTTCTTAGAACAACTGGGAGTATTGTGCAACTGAATCAAAGGGTAGGTAGTGGGGAGTAAGGTATAAGAAGAATGTAAAGATAGGTATAGGCTATGAAATACTTTTGAATGCTAACCAGAGAATTTGTATTTGATCTTAGAGTGATAGGGAGCCAATGGAGTTCATTGAGTAGGACATGACATGGTCACACTTATACTTTAGGAAAATCACTGTATTGCTAATTGAAGGATGAAATGAAGAAATGTGAGAATTGAGAAGCTAGATCAATCAGCAGGCTGTGGCAATAATCTAAGTATGAGGTGATAAAGGTCTGAACAAGAGTGATGTCAATGTCAAAGGAGAGTAGGAGGAATATTTGAGAGATTCTACTAAGTTGATACTCCTTGACAACAGATTGAATACAGAGAGTGAGAGATAGTAAGGATGACTCCTAGATTGAGAGTCCTAGGGAATGGAAGAATGAACTTGGCTCTCTCCAGTGAGGAGGATGGTAAGACAAAGGAAAGTTTAGAGGGAAAGATGATGAGATTTGCTTTGGACATGTTGAGTTTAAAGATGCCTAGTGAACTTTCAATTTGAGATGTCTGAGAGGAAGTTGGAGTTGCATCTTTACACTACCTGTAACTCTCTCCTCAAACACCTCCCCCCATACATATACATATATAAGAGAAAGGATGCACTAGCCTTAGAATAGTTAGTAATTAGACTTAATCATTTTGTCAAGACAGCAAGAAAATAATTCCCCTTTTGCAACACCTCACTGTTACCCTTCTCCAGGATCTTCTTGCAACAAATAGCAGTAACCAATTCTATCTAGTTGTGTGAGGAGGAAGGAAAAGTGTGGTATCCCTTTGCCTGGGGAACATGACCCAGATAGGAAGCCTCAGGGAAGCAATGCCTGGAAAATCCATTCTATTCTTTTCTATTGTAAAAAAAAATAATAGAAGTTGATTTAATCCAGAAAGAGAACTAAAGAGGTCGGCATGCATAGTTGCATCTGATCTGAAAGACAGAGAACAGGTATTCAGTTGAGGCCTGTCCTATGTTCCCCAAAGCTACTAGAGGCCAGAAGTGAGACCAATGGAAAGTAAACTTCCCAGAGTTGGTGAGTGAGAGGGTCTTGTGGTATAGAATTGAGGATGAACTCACTAGCATAAACTATTTTAAGAAAAAGAAAATTCAGTTAAAACTTGAGTGTACTCTACACTACATGTAAATCTCTCCTCAAACATCTCCCCCCCCCCCATACATGTACAAGAGAAAGGACACACTAGCATTAGAATAGTTAGAAATTAGAAGTTAATCATTTTGTCAAGAAAGCAAGAACAGAATTCCCCTGCTGCAGCACCTCACTGTTACCCTTACCCCGGGATCTTCTTGAAACAAATAGTAGTTACCAATTCTATCCAGTTGTGTGAGGAGGAGGGAAAAGTGTGGAGGTAGGAATCAAATATCCCTTACATGAACAAAGAAGAAAAAAAATAGAAGGGAAGATTAGTGCTAAATCATACAAAATCTTGCAAAACTCTGAATATTGCAATATAAAAGAAATTGAACCCACTCATGATAAAATATAGATCTCTATGGATATCCAAGGGCTCACGAATTCTCAGCAGAATGTTCCATAATTGTTCAAGGGAAAATTAGTATATTAAAAAAGTTGGAAGGAAAAAAATGTCAAAATATATGACTTAGTCAGTAGAATAGGAAAATTGCAATCCAAGTCTAAGAGTTTCTCCAAGGGTGTGAAAGGGAGAACAACAGATTGGGAATACAAATGCCCTGTAATAAAAGACAATTTGGAATAAGAGAAGCAAAAAGTAATAATAGTTAAAAGAGATCTTATTAAATTTGGGGAGGATAGTTTCAGTTGAATGAAGGGGCTGGAAATTAGGTTGCAAAAGTTTCAGGAGAGTGAGAAGAGAGGAAATAGAGACATGATTACAAATACCTTTCACAAGCATGAAAAATTGGATTAAAGATAGCAGGAATGGATGCTATGATAAATTGAATGGGAGAAGCAACAGAAAAGTAGCCTTTAGGTAAGTAAGATTGAGGGAGGGAGGGAGGGAGGGAGGGAGGGAGAGAGAGAGAAACCATCTCTATGTTTGAGCTTGATGATGCCGAATGAAGATGGGGGAGGAGGAGCTCTTGGTGAATAGATTCAGTGTATGTGTGTGTGAGTGTGTATGTGTGTAAAATATAAGGTAAGCTTCTTACCTAAGAGGGTACATTTAGAACACAGTTGGAGATTAGAGAATGCAATTTATAATGGATCTAATTAATTCATCGTCATGATTTTCTCTAGCTCTGTTCAGCAGCAGGAATAATAATAATAACAATAATGATAATAAGGATATTTATGTATATATATGAATATGCATATATTTATATATATATTACTTACTATGTGTAAAATGCTATACTTAAATGCCTTGATTATTATCTCATTTGATCCTCACAACAACCTTGGAAGGTAGGTCCTATAATTATTACCACTTTACAGATAAAGAAACTGAGGCAAACAGAGATCAAGTGGCAGCACGTAAATGTCTGAGTCTGGATCTGAATTCAGGCCTTCCTGACTCTAGGTCCAACCCTCTATCTACTGTGCCACCTAGCTTCCAAGAATTTGAATGGTGGGAAAAATATAGGAATAGGGTTTATCAAGTGGTGACTGGGGTGGTAGTGATTGTGGTAAGAGATTTGGGAGTAGAAGATAGCATAAATGATTCACCAAAGGGTTAAGATATAGAAGGGAGGAGAATGTAGTATGAGCAGAGGTATTGGATGGGGGGAAAGAGAGGTAGAAGAAATAAAAGTCCCATTGGGAGATGAAAATTTGTATTAGAGGTCTTAAGGCATAAGGAAAACTAATAAAAGATTATGATTGGAAAAAAAGAATTTTGGAAATGGTGAAAAAAGCAATAGTACTTTTGTGGGTGATGGCAAGATCAAGGTTTGGAATATTTTTGATATGTATTTTTTTTTAGATTTTTGCAATGCAAATGGGGTTAAGTGACTGGCCCAAGGCCACACAGCTAGGTAATTATTAAGTGTCTGAGACCGGATTTGAACCCAGGTACTCCTGACTCCAGGGCTGGTGCTTTGTCCACTGTGCCACCTAGCTGCCTCGATATGTATTTTCATGGATGAATTAATTGAAGATTGACAGACACAAGCTTAGCCTATAAGAGATATGTACTATTATTGTTACTATCATTTGTAATACAGTCTTGAAATTAAGTTAGAAAAATTTACCAGCTATTGCACAAATAATTGTTTTGTTGTGCGAGGCATTTATGTAGTAAAATGAATGGACTCAAAACTCACCCTGGACAAATGGCAATTTTTCCAGTTTCAAGTGATATTCTTGACACCATTCATTTCTAACTTAAATTTTCTAATCATGTGGAAAGACAGGGAAGAAGACTATGTCAAAGATGTTTAGAGAAAGGTGAAAGAGGCTAAGGGAGTAATAGAGTCTAATTCTTAGCTCCTTGGGAAACTGACTTTATCCATTCCAGAGGGAACTCTGTTCTGCTTCCTGGAAAAAGATGCTGCAACTTTTCCTTATACTGTCAGCAAAATAATAACAAAATCTCAAAGGGCAATCTTGTTATCAGTTCATTCTTTTGACTAAGAAGTCTCCCATGCTAAAAGTTTTGAGCCTAAATGGGGCATGCACATCACAGAGAATTTTGGCTAACCTGAAATGTCATATTTCATGGGGAGTTCAGAGGGGCAATTTATCATAATTGACCCCATCAGAAAGGACCAACCATCTTTAGTAGACCAGGGGTTGCAAAATGCCACCACACTTGACCATAAAATTTATCATGTCAATAGACCCACAGTCAACATTACATACTGTGAAATATGGCAGTGCAGCTGGGATATTTATCTTTGTTGGAACTGACAGATTACCCCTGCAGTCCAGCAGTCCAACTCAGTGCACATTAGCGCCCCAGCACATTCTCTTATGACCCATCAGGATAATCCAATTGGAAACATGAATTACAGCTACAATGACTAGGTGGGAGTGGTGATACATATATATATATATATATATATATATATATATATATATATATATATATATACATATATACACATATATGAACAAGTACACGTATTTTAGGTGGTTTGATTTATAAAGCTGTATATATATATATATATATATATATATATATATATATATATATATGGAAAGACTTTTTTACTATGTAATTAACTACTATTGAATGATTATATCACTTTTCTGACACTGAATTAAGAGAAAACTTAGAATTTATTTCATGGAGTTGCCAAAATACCAGCATCCAGGATGAAAATTTACTTCTTTTCTCTTTTCATAGCACAATTACCGATTAAGGAGTAGTGATTGAAAATTTCTCCCATTTTTTGTGAAGAATGTCATATGTCTTCAGTCCAGGACCTCTCTGTGTCACATTCTTTCTCTATTTCTTGAGGGTTCTTTTTCCTTCCTCCCAAGAGGCTCAGTGTTCTTGTGGGACCTCTAGTCACTTTTCATTAAAATCTGTTTTCAAGAAAGTATCCAATACTCACTCACACATTTTAAATGAGCAGAGCCATAACCGTTGACATTTCAGATGTTAGGTTAGAATAAGAATTGAGTCTTCCCAGTATCTTAGAACTGCACCATATAAGCAGTTCTCTATTTTATCTACTTGGAATGATGTAATATTCACATTGATAACCAAGAACTTCTACACAGTTGATACCATCATGAAAATCACATTTTATGGACAGTTCTCGCCATTTGTTCTCACGAGGGGGACAGAATAGGACAATAAGAAGGACTGCTGAATTTGGATAAGACCCATGTTCAGATCCTGGACCTAGTGCTTATTATCTATGTGACATTTGACAACTAAGTTACTTGATCTGTGCTTCAGTTTCCTTATCTTTAAAGTGAGAGGAGTTAGACTCGATAACCTCTGATTTCATCTTTACATCTATGATCTTATGGCCTAGATCTAGTTTGAAGATAGAAACTCATTTAATATAAACCTCTGAAAAAGAGCACTATTTAGATAGCCAAGTTCCCATTTGCTAGGCATCTATAATACAGAAAATCTTCTATTTGTGAGTGCAAAGTTAGATTCAGAATAAATTAAGACTATAGTAGAACTTCCTCCCATACTTCAAATTATTCTGCCACCAATCCTTTGCCATAAACAAATGTTCTAAACTGTTTCTAGTTGAATACCAGTTTGAACTGAGGGTTGTAGTTATCACAAATGGTGGTCTGATTTTTGTAGTATTGGCACAATGTAATAAAGGACAAACTCACTGTTAGAAACTGAAGAGAGTGATGGATTTATTTTGAGAGGACCTTGGTTTGAATTGGATCTATAAGACTTTGGATAAGTCATTGTTCTAACTGGTTTTATCATCTGTAATATGAGTGGGTTTAATAAAGGACCTCTAAGCACTTTTGTATAGATCAAATAATATGGTAGGAAGAGTTAAAGTAAAATCTGCATAATTAAATCTTCATAGTCTTTTCATTATTGTTAGGTGAAGGTGGTTTCAAAAAAGTCCAAGGTTATGCAAGTGATTTTCTTCCCCTACTTTTCCAGTTTCTTAAGCCTTAAACTCTTTCCCCAAAGTTCACCAACACTCTGATCCAGAGACATTGACTGTTCCCCATGTTTGGAATGTATTCTCTTCTTGTCTCTGTTTACTGACTTCTATGGTTTTCTTTAGGTCTCAGCTAAAGTTCTACTTTCCTAGGAAATCTTTTTAGATCCCCATTAATTTAAGTGCCTTCCTATTGTTGATTAGTTTCAATTTATCTTGAACATGACTTGTTTTTACATAGTTATTTTCATGACATCACCTCCATTAGATTATGAGCTACTTGAGGACAGGGATCTAAATTTTTTTTTTTGCCTTTCCCAAACCAATAGTGATTTAGATCATTTTTTCCCTGAAAGCTGTCTGTTTATCATTTGGAGAATGGCTCTTATTTTTATAAATTTGACTCGGTTCTATAGTCATTATATATCATTTTCCCTTTTGAAAAAATTATTTAAGGCAATGAGGTTAAGTGACTTGCCCAAGGTCACACAGGTAG